>NC_090824.1:198557776-198808718 GCF_028021215.1 Eschrichtius robustus
CAGAACATTGCTGAAACAAAGATCCCTTGGTCTGGGTGAGTCTACAGGAACATAAGCTCCTATTCCAATGCTCTAAGCAGACTCCCCTATCTACCAGGGCAGAAAAATGGGCTCCCTTTTATTTGGGAAGGTCTAGAAGCAAACTCCATTCTGGCACAGGTAAGCATCCTTTCCCTTTATTTTTCAGAATTAAAAAAAAAAAAAAAAAAAAGGAGAGCAAGGTGCAAGGGCTCCAGGGCTCATGGGGAACACCGCCTAGCAGGGGCCGCACCCCGGACGCTCTCCCTGCAGCCCTGGCTCAAGGCATCCTTCCCCACTGCTTCCCAACAGCCAACCTGTTCTATCCTGACCCTGAGGATACCCCTCCGTGTTCGTAGCTTTGGAGAGAAAAATAAAGAGTCCCAAATCAGGGTGAATCCGTGAAGGATCTCCCCAGACCTCCTCTCCAGCATATTTTCATGGATGAGGGATCACTGATAGGAAATACCCACCATGAGCCTCTAGAACAGCACAGATTCGAGATGACCAATCACTCAGAACTTACACACAAGCCAGACTGGCCACACAGTACAAACTCAACTTCCTTTCAAGATCTTTCAGAAATATAATTTGAAGGGGGGGTGGGGGGGGAAAGCAAATGTTAGTTCTGCTCTGTGTATGTACAATTTCCATTTGCAAGGAAGAGGTTATCCAAAAACAAGCTCATGTTTCAGTGACTTTCACGGCACTGCCATGTGAAAGGAGAGCCAAAATAAATCTCAAAACCATTACCCCCAAAGTTCAACCCTTTGAAACGCCCTGACTTGACCAGTTTCAAGACTGGTGTTTCCCAGTTTCAATTCCAAGAACCACTTTTTTTTTTTTTTTTTTTTTTTTTTTTACAGACATCTAAATAAAAACTGTGACAGTGTATATAATGTATGTCACGATTATACCCGATGCAGGTGACAGCCAAACAGGATTGGCTTGGGACAAAGACAGAAGGGCCTGCAAATTGTGGGTTTGAAAAAATAAAGGAGAAAGAATCTACATCTCAGGAAGCACCGTCAAAGAAGGGGAGGAAGGCCTGTCTATCTGAAAGGGACTAAGAAAGTAAATCTTAACAGTGCTCAGCACAAGAAAAAAAATGTGTCATTATGTGTGGTGACAGATGTTAACTAGACTTATTGTGATCATTTCGTGATACAGACAAGTACTGAATCATTATGTTGTAGGACTGAAGCTGGTATGTCAATTACACGTCAGTAAAACGAATGAAGAGGGTTAAAAAGGGGTGGGGTCGGGGAGGGGAGGAAGAGAGAAAGGGCAGGACAGGAACAAAGCCACGGGAGGCCTGGGGAAGCGCACACACAAAGGGGCAGCAAGGAGCCGAGAGAGGGGGAGCCGTAACAGGGCCGCAGGAGCAGCCGGAGGAAAAGCCGACAGAAGTCAGCAGCAAGGACAGCAAGGGGGAAAAGCCACCCCGTGTCAAAGGGCAGGCTGGCTAGTGGGGGGAAGCAACTAAACACCAAGGACAGATGGAGATAAGGGCATCCAAGGCAAAGCGTCCCTAAGACACCTGACACCAGAGACTGCGCGGCAACAGACCAGGAGCAGGAGGGGCAGGCGTCAAAGAGGAAACACAGGGTCCCAGAAGGAGTGGAAAGCTGCCTAAGTTTGGGGGGTGCTGTTGGAGGCATACGGGGAGCAACACCGTGGCTGCACGGGGCACGCGGGGGAGCCCTGGGCCCAGGAGGGGCCTCATGGCTGCACCCCCAAAGCGCATCACCTTCTTCCTCCTACGGGGAAGTGGCTGCTGCTTCCAGCCTCTAAGCAGCACGATGCTGAAGGCACTACCTAGTCCCCACGACCGAGGGAGCCGGCTCACCTCCCAATGGCCCCCTGTGCAAAGGAGGACGCGATAACTCTGACCACCCGTGAATATCTGACATCCAGCAAGAATGGTGTAGCGTCCAGAGCATCAAACGGGGAGAAATACTTCGATGCAGTTAACGTGAAGTCTCCTTCTGAAAGGAGCTGAGCCGGCTGGAGAAGGATAACAGGTCCAGTTACCATGCTGGGCCTCTGTGTGTCTGCAGGTGTGTGCGCACAGGTGTGCACGTGTGTGATGGGAAGGAGGGGTGACTGTGTGAGAAAGCTGGATGGACCTAGAGATCATCCATCATACTGAGTGAAGTAAGTCAGACACAGACAAATATCATATGGTATCACTTAAGTGTGGAATCGAAAAAAATGATATCAATGGACTTATTTAAAAAACAGAAAAAGACTCACAGACATAGAAAACAAACTTATGGTTACCAAAGGGGAAGGGGAGGAGGGATAAATCAGGAATTTGGGATGAACAGATACACACTACTATATATAAAATAGATAAACAGCAAGGTCCTACTGTATAGCACAGGGAACTCTACTCAACATCTTCTAATAACCTATAATGGAAAATAAGCTGAAAAACAATAGATTTATATCTATCTATATCTGTATCTATATATAGATATATAGATAATATAGAAAACTAAATCACTTTGCTGTACTCCTGAAACTAACACAACATTGTAAATCAACTACAGTTCAATTAAAAAAATACAGGGGAAAAAAAAAAAGAAAGCTGGCAGCTGTGCTCGAGAGCCAAGACTTGAAAACAGAACATGATGAATAAACAATTATAACGTGCAGAGAAGTGTAACAAGGAAGAGAGTTATCCCAGGGAAAGGACCCAGCGAGGACCACTGCAGTCAGCGCAAGTACAGCGAAGTCTCCAGAAGGAGAGGACTCGTCCTCTAGTTTTGAGCAAGCTGACCCTTCCAAGACTTGGCCAGTGAGGGCGCTGAGTTCTGAGGCAGGACCTTGTGATTCTAGCCCTAGCCCAGGCAGGGTTCTCAACGGCAGGCAGAGCCTGTTTCCCCTTCTGTACAATACAGCCCACCCACCCACCCCCGCCCCCGCCCCCGCCCCCGCCCCCAGGTCATCAGCCCTGAGAACCAAACAGAGTTCCTGAGAGTCTCAAAAGAAAATGGCAGCTAAACCAACTGAAGGCCGAAACGTTGTCAAAAATCTAAGATTCCTGTGCAAACGGGATGAAGTAAAAGATATGCGAATGTGTCCATGGCGCCCAGAAGGGGATTAAAGGGCTTAGAATTGTGGGTCTAACTCAGCCACTCTGGGTCGCTGGGTGAGCTGAAGCCACAGCCGTTTCCAGCACAAGAGCCCCTAAGAGTGAGACGAGCATCGGAGTCTGGGGCTTTCACACGTGTCCAAGTGATCGGCGTTTCCTTTATAACCTCTTCTAGAACAAAGGGATTGAAGCTGACTCAGTCCCTGTAAGGGACTGGATTTACGCTTGTAGCTGCTAGAGGCCATTCATTCACCTCCATTCACAGGAATTAGGAGGCAAGATGCTTTCCAGTGCTGGGCAGGACTCGGGGGCCGGGAGGGGGGGGTGTGTGCAGGTAGAGACAGGTGTGTCTACACGCACAGGCAAGGCCTTCTCTTGTTAGTACACGTACTCAACATTTGATCAACCTTATAATGCTTCTTCTATCTTCCTGTACCCAGACCCTCCTCCTCGGCTTTATTTGAGCAGACATGGTGACAACATCAATGGGATTACACAAAAAGCTGCCTGAAGAGGCACTTTCACAAAAAACAGATGCTGCCTCTGTTACAGCCCTCATACTGTACTTGTTTATGTCTGCTGTTTCTGAGCTGTTGCGTCCATCCAGGGCTGGGCCCAAGCCCTTGCTCACCTTCAGGCCTGCTGCCATGTAAACACTCAACCTAAGATTTGCTGAAGTAAAGCACGGGAGCCAAATCATCTCAGATAAGTAACAGCCAAATCATCTCAGATAGGTAACAGTAACAACTTCTTAGGAAACTTGCAGCTTTCTCACAGATAAGGTAAGGGGTGTGGGCAAAGCACCTCCTGGCTCTAACAGATGTAAAATACCCTCATCTTCTGAAAACAAAAGAGCACCATCTGGACACACATTGTAACTTTTATACATTTCACGCAACAGAAAAATGTGTATGATTAACCTTGATGGATAGGGCAATTAAAAAAAGAAACACATTTAGTTTTTAACATGAGACCTGTTCCTTTGTTAGTCAATAAAATAGAAAAGCGACCTAGGTTTTAAGTAGGGAAAAACTATATACACATTGGTCATCCTCAAAAAAACTGTATTCGGGGAAAAAAAATGTTAATTCTGACATTTCCTTTTAAATCTTCTCCCCTGAGAGGCTCTATCTGGAATAACATTGACATAACAGAAACAAACAAGACTCTTTACGATGGCTACAGTTTAACAAAGGCATCTGCGGATTTTTACCTTCCTTGGGGACTGCTCAAAAGCAGAAAACGTAAGCACAGTTGCCCCAGCAGCTGGCAAGTTCTCTCCCATATGCGCAGAAGTTGTGGAACAGCTGGGGAATGCAAGATGCTTTTGAACACGCTGCTATGTGATCCAAAATAACGCTGCCCGTTCATCTTCCCTACAATGGTAGCGACAGCCCAGCGCAGGTCTGGCGCATGCCCTACAGCTGCTTCTTTCTTCCGCCCTGGAAACTCAACAAGTAGCTACAAATGAAGCGCGATGCACAAAAGGGGAGAAACCCTGCCGCTAACCCTTTATGTGCCGTCCCCTGCTTACACGCGCAGATCATTTTGCCATGTGGGAGGAAGCTGCATTTCGAATCCAGATGGAAAATCTATGTTTACCTTTCAAGGGCAATCCCTCCCTGGACTCCATGCCATGCCCTTCTTGGTGACAACTTTCACGATCGGGTGGTGTTTAATAACATTATAATGTTTCCAGTGCTTTCTTTCGCCCTGGATGATTATTTAAAAGACAAATGCAAAATCAAGAACTAGGAAATAGCAACGTTCAGGGGTCTTTCATCAACAACTTGACATAGTATATTTAAAAACAACTATTTCTCCACTTGTTGCTAAATTGAAAAGCTTCCAAGATTTTTTAACATATGAAATAGCTATCCTGGTTGTTGGCTGGTTGTGCAGCTTAACTGGACATAACCAGACCTCTCTATGTCACCTTCCAAATGTTAGTTTGGCAATTTTCAGGTCATACATAGGTCACCGTATCTGAGCAAACAGTTCTGAAATGTTATCTCAAACTCTCCTCCCTCCTCTGTCCATTTCGTGGCTCCTCTTTAAACAGACTCCAGACAATCTTCTATTTTCCAAATAATGGTCCCACTTGCCAAGGTCGGGCCAGCACAATTTTCACAGACGCAGATATTCTCTTTAGTGGTGTCAATGGCTAGTGAACGAACAAAGAGAAGACCTGCTTCCTTTTCTCCAGCTTGTTTGGTTTTGAGCTTGCTTTTTTAAGTCCTGTCATCATGGCTATTAGGATACTGGCTTCAAATTTAAAGGAAAGAGAAATGGCTGGAGGGCTAGCCGCAAAATTACACAGTGGTAACACTAGGAGGAAAGCCCGATGGTTCCGGAGACCCTTGTAAATTCCTTGGGCAACGAGACAAAGTTTTCCATCACTACCACCCTGCCCGCCAACACATGCACACACAGCACTTGCTGACAAGAAGGAAGAATCGCTAAGTGCATCACCTCGCTGTATGAACCAAGAAGATCAAGTTCAACTATCAACTATTTTGCCTCTCTAGACGAGGGAAGGCAAGAAAGAAAGAGTCTGTTCTTAAACATCATCATTATTAGTTAACACTTGTCGGGCAGCTACTACCTCCTAGGCTCTGCGCTACTAAGTACCTGATATGAATGACCAAATCTAAGCCTTGCAGCTTGAAACCAGGTGCTGCTGTGATTATTCCTGCCCTGAAAGAGGAAAGTGAAGCTCAGAGAAGCTGAGCAGCTTGCCCAACGCTACAGACCTATAAACGGTGGAGGCGGCATTCGAAGCCCGCCCTTAATCATCATGCCTCACTGTCTCCACAACTGGCCCTGCCCTAGGACATTCTGAGTCAGAAATGTCATACCAGGGTTTCAAACAACATCTTTCTTTAAGGCGAAACACTTTCAGTACATTCAAGACAACACCACCGCCCCATATTATAAACTTGAGCTCAACATTGTCTAAAGATGTGGAGATGATCTCAGATGTCTAAAAGGAATTCTAGAGTCATAACCCATCAGGCAGTTAATGAAGGTTGGCTGCATTTCCAAGGCATTTTAAACACACATTCAGGGAGGTGGCAAAGTCACAGAACTTAGACAGGGTAGGCAATGCTGTTCTTTCCTGCAGGGAAGGCCCACAGAGCTCCGAGCTACACAGAGCTCCTGACCCCAGGCCCACCTGCCTAATGAGACACCACACAAAGCAAAGGACAGCTGTTTCTGACTCTCTTTGGAGCTGTCAGATAATTCTAAGCGGTTTTACTTGTCTTCACATACCTTAAGCTTTAAACTAAGAGTTGGGGGACTTCCCTGGGGGCCTAGTGGCTAGGATGCTGGGCTTTCACTGCCGTCGACCAGGTTCAATCCCTGGCTGGGGAACCGAGATGCCACAAGCTGTGCAGCACGGCCAAAATAAATAACTAAAAAGAAATAAACTAAGAGTTGGTTTCGTTGAGGCCTTGAGCCACAGAAAAGTCAGCCACAGGTCAAGGTCAATCTAACCCTAATAACGAACACGATCAAACCGAACACCTGGGGTTACAGCCTGTACCCGGACTCTTCAATCAGCAACCCATAACAACTTTTCGGGAACGTCCTTTGGCATAGAACTGGGACGAGCAAACATCACCCTTTGGAGCAGGACAGACTCTTGGTCCCAGAAACCTCTGTAAGCCTGTTTCCTCACCTGTGAAATAGAAATCACCGCTCTGGAGGGGGCTGGGAGGGTTCAAAGCGAATGGTGAAGAGCTTTCCCAAGTGGATACAAGATTCTCTCATACAGAAGGCCTTTCCCTACTTCAGAAGGGAGTGAAGGCAGATAAGATAAGAAAACGTGAATTCTATCCACTGATAACCGCGGGATAAGGTTTCACACCAGACCGGAGCGCCCCAAGTTTCTCTTGGGCAGAACCCCCTCTGGGTCCAGCTCCCGGGAAACGTCTGTCGCGCAGGGGAGACGGTGCCCCCGCCATTCCAATGACAGACTCGTGCCTAAGTCTGGGGTTTGCATAACCTCGGGGGAGGGGGCGGGGGGAGGACAAGGAGCGCTCCTTTCTCGCCGCTGTCCTCTCCCCTTCCGCGGAACTTCCAATGGCAACAAACTGTCAAGGCTGCACCGGAGCTGCACTGCCGAGGCCAGAAGCGCTTAAGCCCGCACCTGACCCAGACTGCGGCCTGGACTGGAGCCGCCGGGCCGCTAACTCACAGGAATGCAACCACCGCCTCCTGGAGCTCCCCTCCGGGCGCCCCGGGCCGCCGCTGTCACCCCGGCACTAAGCCCCGCCCTTCCGGGAGCCCGCGGGGAGGGGCGTGGCCCGGCGGGCCGGCCGGGCGCGCGGCGCGGGGACCGTGCGCCCGCGGGGGCCCTGCGGCGGCGCGACCCTGGGGCCCGGGCGGTGGGGAGGGCAGGCCGGCAGTGTCGCAGTTCTACGCACACGCGTGTCCCTCCCCAGGCCGCCCCTCCTGCCCGCCTAACCGGCCGCCCCGCTAACTTCCCGAAACTCCGCGGAGGGAAATCCTGAGACAGCCGGTACCTCCGGACGGCGCGCGCCGGGGACGGAAGTGGGTGGGAGCGGCGGCCGCGCCGCGCCTTTGTTGCTGCGCCGGGACCCCGCGGGCCCCCGGGAGCGCCCCATCGCGGCGGCCCGGGGATCGGTCGCCCCTCCCCGCTCGCCGCCCCCGGCAGGACCGCCCGGAGCCCGAGCCTAGCTGACCCCACCTCCGGCCCCCGGAGGAGGGCGCGCCGCGGCGCGTCCTAGTGTCCGCCGGCCGGAGCCCGGCGCGGCCGTGCCCGCCCTCGGCCACCGCGCGAAGGGACGCTCCTCACCTTCTTTCCGAGCTTTCCCCAGACCTCCGGGGGCGCGATCGCCGCTCCCCGCCCGACAGCAGCTGGGCAGCCCCGACCCTCGGCAGCGCCACGGCCACTCCCTGACTCCTTTCACAGAGCGAGGACCGGGTCCCCCTCCCGAGATGATTCACTGCTCCTCACCTGGAGCCTCGCTCGAGTCCCCTCCCCTCCGCCGGTCCGCGCGACGATCGGGAGCGGGCGCCCTCTGCCGGGCCACCCGGCCGCAGCTCCCCGGGCCGGAGTGGGCCGGGAACATGGAGCCCGGCCGAGCGCGGGGACCCCCGCGGCCACCCCGCGGGAGCAGGGGCCTTTGCGCCGGGACCGTCCCGGGCCGCCACGCCCGGGCTGGGCCCGACCTCGGGCCAAGAGGACCAGAGCTGTCCCTGAGCCCCGGGGCCACTGCGCGCCCAGAGTCACCCCACTCGCGGGCCGGCCGGTCCAGCCCTGCCCCCGGGAGGCGTCCCCAGGAACCCGCCATCAATCGCGTGCGCACGACCAGTTTAAAAGCCCCGGAAAGTCAATTTCACTGTGTGAAAACAAAGTTTGGGTCCTCGTTCCCAGTAGCCCTCTTCCGCCCGAATTAAAGGGACGGAGGGCAGGGCAGAGGCCTGTCACACACCCCCGGGTCCTAGGACTTGGAAGACGCTTGGGGCGAGCTTCAGGGACAGTCGCAGCCCGGGTGGAGCCCCAGGTCGGCCGGCGCGTGGCCCCCCGGCCGGGGGGTGTGGCTGGCCCATGACTCGCTCTTTCGCCCGGGTAAACACACTTCCAGCAGGTGAGCCCGCCCGCCCCCCGCCTCCGCCCTGCGCCAGGTCCTGGGTGCAAGTGTGAAGGGGGACCAGGGGGAGCCGAGAAGACACCCACGCGCGAAGGGCCGCGTCCCCCGCCGAGCGCGTCCACGCGCGCACCCCGCCTCCCCGCACTCACCTGGCCCGCGGGCTCGCCCACCTGCCGGCCGGCAGCCGGCGCCCAGCTCCCCGCGACGACGACGGTGGCGGGGGGCGCACGCTGGTCCCCGCGCGAGCTGGCTCTCGGCGAGGGACCCGGGAGAGTCTGTCCGGCGCCCCGGCGCCGCAGCTGCCCGAGCAGACAAGTTGCGAGGTGGCTCAGGGCCGAGCGGGCGCCTCCGTCCCCGAGTGCGGGCGCGCGAGTCCCGGCGCGGCGGGCGGGCGCCGGGTAGTAGTTGTAGGGCCCCCGGGTGTCGGCCGCCGGGCGTTCTGAGTGGCTCGGACCGCGAGCCAGGCTGGCGGGGCCGGCGCGACCCACCCCCTCGGCACGCGCACGCGCCGGCCCGGGGACGCGCACGCGCGCGCGCGCCCGGCGGCTCCGGGGCCCCGGCGTTCGCCGCGCTGCCCGCGCTCCAGTCCCGCGTGTGGCCCGAGGGGCGCCGCTCACCTTAGAGACCCCGAGCGGGCGCCCTGAGTGCCCAGCAGATGCAGGGATAAAACCCTCCGGCGTGTGCGAAGGTTGTAGCCACAGGCGCTCCGGGCCAGTTGTCAAGGAGACCGTCCTGGCCCCGCGGCTCACAATTGTGAAAAAGTCACGTCACCCTCCGACCTGGCCGTCTTGACGGGGGACCAACCCCTCTCTCCGTGGTTCTCACACTTCACACTTCCGCGGGTCAGAATCGCCCGCCCACCTGAGATTAGTCACGACCCAGAGTGCTAGACCCTCCCCCCTTTCTCATTCTTTACATCTGCCAGGTGAGGCTCAGGCAGCTGTGCAGACTAAACAGTGGAGGTGCGTGAAGTACTTGGTAATCCGCAAAGCAGTAGCTAAACGTGAACTTGGGAAATCCACTCGTGCTACTTGTCTGTTTCACTAGCAGGTGTTCCCACTTAATCTCCCTCCAATCCCTGCTTCTTCTCCTCTGAGTGTTAAGACCCTTGCTTTCCTGTTGAGGCACCAAGCTTAGGCATGGCAGCCCCCATGGGAGGAGTGAAAGGTGAGCGTGTCAGCTTCCTAGGGCTGCCATCACAAACTACCAGACGCTGCGGCCTAGACCACGGAAGCTTCTTTTCTCACGGATCTGGAGGCTGGAAGTCCAAGATGGAGGCGTCCGTCAGGAGGCTTGGTCTCTTCCGAGGCCTCTCTCTCCTTGGCTCGCGGCTGGCTGCCTTCTCTGTCTTGGCCTGCTCTCTCCTCTCTATGTGTCTGCCTGTGTCTAATGTTCTCTTTTAAAGACACCAGTCATACTGGATGACAGCCCACCCATAAGACCTCATTTTAACTAAGTTACCTCTTTATAGACCCTCTCTCCAAATACAGGCACATTCTGTGGGACTAGGGGTTAGCGCTTCAACAGATGAATTGGGGGGGGGAGTCGGGGGGGACAGGGCCGGGGGACACAACTCAGCCCATAACAAACAGGGAGCGTCACTGCCCCGAAGGTCCTAGAACAGAATTTGAGCGTCAGCCTTCCCTCCTCCCTACTCATCCCAGTACCCTCCCCGTAGGCTGGCCTGTGTGTGGACTCACGCACACGGAAAGGCTGAGATTCAAAGCTGGAAGGACTTAAAATCCAGTAACGATACGGCCCTCTTAGCTCAGGGTCCTCGGAAATACGATCAGGACAACATTCCAGTGTGTGAAATGGATATTGGAGAATGTATCAGCAATTTGGAACCCTGACCCAGCAGATATTTCAGAACCAGCCCATTACGGTTTGTTAATGCCTAAGTACAGAGTCACCCTTACCTTCGTCCTGCCTTTGTTGGAGCTATGCCATCTCCAGAAGCCTCCTGAACGAGGGATTGTGTTGAATAAACACAGGGAAGACGCTTCCCTCCTCCTAGCTCCCTGGGAGAACTCTGGCGGCATCCAAGCTAGGAAAGGCAGGAGGAAGCAAAGACAAGGGCGATTTGCGCGGATCCCAGGCTCACCAGACCCAGCTGATCTTCAGCAAATCAGTAATAACCCTGAATTTGGGGCCTTCCCAGAGCCTCATTCCCAATCCTCTGCTGGTCCCAGCTTTGCTTTGTGGCTTCATCTAACACCAGGCTAGACCGCTCCCCAATCTCCAAGTGGCTATTGGATCGGCTTGGGCACTCCAAACTCGGTGTGTCCATCATTGAACTCTTTCCCCAAACTTTGTCTCCCTGCCTGCACCCTCCATCTGAGTGGGTGGCACAGACGCACATCCGAGACAGGACCTGCTTCAAGCCACCCGCTACTGTGTCCTTGATGCCTCACAAAGGCCTCCCCGCTTACCCGTTCCCACCACCGTTGCCCCAGCCAAGGCCCTTTGTACAGTTTCTCCTCTGGTTCTCGACACCGGCCCCCTAAATAGACCCACTGCCCCAGCCTGCTTCTTGGCCAGCACTATCCATGCTGCTCCTTTAGGGATCTTTCAAAGCCAGAAACCTTGTTATCCTGTGCCCTTCTTAACACCTCTCAGTGGATTTCCTTTATGTTTCGGGAGAAAATTCAAGCGCCTTTGCTCCCCTCCCTCTGCAGGCTCATCTCTGACCATTTCCCACCTGTGTCCTTCGCTGGCGCAATAGAGACCACTCACAATGCCTGCAGACTCGAGAGGGCTCCTGCCCTCAGAGCACAAATCCCTAGGACTCTCTTGGTCTAAGGAGACGGTGTCACTCCTCTTCCAGCGTCCTCCAGAGAGTCACCAGGTCTAGGAAGCCCACCCACTCCTTCCTGACTTAGGGGGTCCCCGTGCCGCTCCCACAGCACCCCAGGTGCATCTTGGTCGTAGCATTTAGGACATTGGTCATGATTCCTGGGTCACCCTTCTGTGTCCTCTGTTAAACCAAGAGGTCCTGGACAACAAGATCCTTATCCATTTTTGTAAGCCGAAGTCTAGGCTGCACTGAATGCTCAAAAAAAAAAAAAAAAAGTTTGCTTTAAGGAATGAATTAATTCTTAGAAATTCAGAGGATTTAGTCAAATGTGGCATCTGTTAGCAAGTCCCTTATTTGGAGCAAGCTTCACTTTTTCTGACAATACTTGTGAACACTCTCCCTTAAGTCACTTCCTGTTTGAATTATAGGTTCATCCTTTAGAATCTCTAATTAACTTCTATGCTTCCTAAATACCCAGGGTGCCTCGGGGGTTTTCAAGCTGCTGGTCACGAAATCAGTTTTATGGGTAGAGATGAGCATTTTTTTAAAATGAAACAGAATTAGAATTAAACACATGCATCCTGCCTAGTAAGAGTTAGTATTGTTTTCATAAAACTTTTGTTAACTATAATTCTGAATGTTGTGTGTGTGTGTGTATGTGTACAAGGTTGCTGTGTCGTCCAATTTATCCCTTCCTGTGGGTCATGGTTAAAAGCTGGGGCAACGCTATCTTACAGAGGGCTGGAGTTGTGCTCTCACCAGATGACATATTTTTAGAGACTCTGGAAAGGGGGGTCATTAAGCAGAGAACATTTTCTGGAAAGAAATTCTGAGCCAGACTTTTAATCAAGGAATTGGCCAAGTGGAGAGTAAAACACAGGGCTCCCTCTGGCACACAGTAGGTGCCCCATAAGCGCTTTGATTGCCTGGTCTATGCATGGAGACGTGTGCGGGAAGTTCTCTTGGCTGGAATCTGTCAAGGAGTAATAAGAAATGAGATCAGTGACACGGAGCAGAGGAAGGAGGCCTGGGTTGTGGCCAGACCTCGCCCTGAAGTTTTCAAACATGAGCAGGAGGTGCAGTGACATGGGATTTCCTAACCCGGTTTCCATCACGAATGTTCCAAGATCAAATGTTATGAAGCAAACCTTTGCTGAAATAAAAATACCACCTTCCCTGGGCTAGAGTGGGAGATGTAAGTGCTCAAAGCAATGAATTCAGATGAGAAGCTGTATTTTCTCATCTCTGATCGTCGACTCGTCTGGGAAGCCTGTGGAGAGAAGGGCCTAAATGAGATAGGATTATGAAACGAGAAGTTAACAGGTGGCCCTTATAAAACTATAGCCTCGAGAGATCTGCCATTTCCATCCATATTAGACGCCTTTAACTGAGGAACCTAGACCCAGCCCACAACTATTCAGAAGGCAAGGTCCTCACTCCCTAAAGTTTAGAATCTGCAAAAGAATGTTGCCATGTAAATGAAGAACACATATTATTGCTACTATGTTTTTTCATTGCTTAAGTCGTTCTGATTTGGGCAGATGAGAAGAATAAAAACTTGGACCAGGGGGATAGAGAGAAGATTTTGGGAGGGTTGTTAACTTAAAAAAAAAATTTTTAGACTTTTTTTTTTATTGCGGTAGCACTGGTTTATAACATTATATAAGGTTCATGAACCCAACATTCTATTTCAGTTTCAATATACCTTACAGCATGCTCACCACCAAAAATTTAGCTTCCATCCATCACCGTACAGCTGATCCCCTTTACCTATTTCACTCTTCCTCTTACCCCTTCCCCTCTGTTCTCTGTATCTACATGTTTGTTTGGTTTGTCCACTTATTTTGTTTGTTTGTTTTTTATATTCCACATATGAGTGAAATCATACAGTATTTAGACAAGATTTTTAAAAAGAGAAACAAATAGGGTGGACCAGAGATAGCCAAAATTATAATGAAAAAGAAATTCTAGAAGACAATTTCTCTGTTCTCTTGCTTCTAAGTAGAAATACACTTGGCCATGAATATTATAGAATTATATTTTAAATTTGAAAGATGGACAAAATCTGAAAGAAATCAGACTGTCACAAGCATGAGTTTTAATAAAACTTTAAAATGGGTTCCAGATTCTTCTTTCAGCTTTTGAAAACACACACACACAACAGGATGGGTTGGCCAAAAAAATGTGGTTTCAAAAAATTCCTGGGGACGGAAATATTCTGTGATATTATTTATAACACTAGCCATGTCTCAACCATCTAAACTACCTAGATGGGTGTTAGTTGAATTTTCCCCCCTAAACACAGAGAAGATTCTTTGACCATATTTCACCATCCACTCCCAATTTTGTGTAATTTTACAAGTAATAAGCCCTTCTTCAATATCTTGAAAATTAGCAGTAGTTTGGGTACCAACAGGAGTGTATAAATGAAGGTACTGATAAAAATTGAAAATATAGGTGGGGCAGAACTAGCTTAGCAGAAGTTTCTCATCTCCTTCAAAGGACCTGCTGAAAGAGGCTATGTAGTTACTTCCTTTATGCTGCTGTCTCTTTTGGAACTGCCAACCTTTTTTGGCTATTAAAATTGGTAGCAAACCTTCATTCTTTGTGTAGCTGATTTCTGCCCACTCACTACTTCACCTGTCACTTCCTCCTTTCGGCCTCCTGTTGGCTGTGGTCCATTTTCTAGTTTATTTACCTGCTTCTCCATCCTCTGAGGGTTGCAGAGCTAGCCTGCTTGGGTTCAAAGCTGTGTTACTTTGGGCCAGTTATTTAACCTCACTGTTCCTCAGTTTCCTTATTGATAAACTGGGGGTAATAAAAGTACCCTGTCCTGAGGACTTTTATAAAGAATTTAGACCATGCAACTGACAAGGGGTTAATATCCAAAATATATAAACAGCTCATACAAGTCAATATCAATAAAACAAATAACCCAATCAAAAAATGGGTAGAAGACCTAAATAGACATCTCCACAAAGAAAACATACAGATGACCAACAGGCACACTCAAAGATGCTCAGCATTGCTAATTATTAGAAAAATGCAAGTCAAAACCACAAGTTAGGGCTTCCCTGGTGGTGCAGTGGTTAAGAATCCGCCTGCCAACGCAGGGGACATGGGTTCGAGCCCTGGTCCAGGAAGATCCCACGTGCCGTGGAGCAACTAAGCCCGTGCGCCACAGCCCGTGAGCCACAACTACTGAGCCTGTGAGCCACAACTACTGAAGCCTGCCCGCCTAGAGCCCGTGCTTCGCAACAAGAGAAGCCACTGCAATGAGAAGCCTGCGCACCGCAATGAAGAGTAGCCCCCACTCACTGCAACTAGAGAAAGTCTGCACACAGCAATGAAGACCCAACACAGCCAAAAATAAATAAAATAAAATAAAATAATTTTTAAAAAAGCTTTAAAAAACCCCCACAAGTTATCACATCACACTGTTCAGAATGGTCATCATCAGTATGTCTACAAATAACAAATGCTCGAGGGGGTGTGGAGAAAAAGAGAACCCTCCTACACTATTGGTGGGAATGTAAATTGATGCAGCCACTTGGAGAACAGTATGGAGGTTCCTTTAAAAACTAAACATAGAGCCACCATATGATCCTGCAATCCCATTCCTGGGTATATATCCAGAAAAGACAAAAACTGTAATTTGAAAAGATACATGCACCCAATGTTCATAGCTGCACTATTTACAGTAGCCAAGACATGGAAGCAACATAAGTGTCCATTAACAGATGAATGGATAAAGAAGATGTGTATATATATGTATACACACACACAATGGAATACTACTCAGCCATAAAAAGGAATGAAATAATGCCATTGGCAGCAACATGGATGGACCTAGAGATTATCATACTAAGTGAAGTAAGTCAGACAGAGAAAGACAAATATTATATGAAATCACTTATATGTAGAATCTAAAAAATAATAGAAATGAATCTATATACAAAACATAAACAGACTCACAAACATAGAAAACAAACTTACGGTTACCAAAGGGAAAAGAGGGGGGATAAATTAGGAGTGTGGGATTAACAGATACAAACTACTGTACATAAAGTAGATAAGCAACAAGGATTCACTATATAGCATAGGGAGCTATAGTCAATAGCTTTGAATAACCTATCATGGAAAATAATCTGAATCACTTTGCTGCATACCTGAAACTAATACACTATTGTAAATCAACTATATCTCAACTTAAAAAAATGCACATACTATGTGACCCGGAAATTCCAATGAGAAGAATAAAATTTAGGATAATCCCTCGAACATGGTAAGTGGTTAGTAAACAGTGACTGTTGTTCTTAGTTATTTTACATGAAAACTTCACCCATCATTCTCTCAGTTAATCGCTTATTTGCACGAGAACCACTTTGGACTTTGTCAATGTTGTCAGCAGTCTGGATACTAGGATGGCCCCTCCACTCATCATCACAAGCATTTCACTTGTTTGTTGCAACAAATTTTTCAGCTCCTCGGGCCCTGTGCTGGACCCTCGATAGGAAGCTATAGGCCGGCATCTTTATATTTGAGATAACAAAGGAAACAGTTATTATCTGTAGTCACCGACAGGTGAGGTCTGAAGATGTCCAAGTTATATTTATATGTTGCCTTTCCCAATAGACTGTAAACCCCTTGAGGGCTGACCCCCCTGTCCTGACTGGAAGGAAATTCGCTTTGCCCTGGGTTTCCTTTCTCAGTAACGCCAGGATCCCCAGCGTTGTTTAGATAATACTCTGCCCCCTGTCATCAGCTGAGCCCCTCAGGGAGCCCCTCAAAGCTGATCTCCACAACCTCCGACTTCTAGACACACCAGGGGCTGGGCTCAGGAATGGTGCCTTTGTGCTAGGACCCAAGCAGAGACACCAGAACAGAGCTGCCAGGGGGGACCCGCAAGGGGCTAAAGTCATGACAGAGGCATAGAAATTAGCCAGTGAAGAAAGAAAGAAAGAAAACCCCAGGGAGACAGTCTATTCGCATTTCAAGGGTATTGCACACGAATTATTAGTTTCATTTTTCTGCCAGCACAAAACCACCTAAGTGACCTTGAAAATACCATCCCTACCTCCTGCCTCATGGGTCTAGCGCTAGGTCCTGCCTCCACCAGCCGGACGAGAGCTAGTCTGACCCCTTCACAGCGAGCCCTGGGCTGGGCCACTCCCCACGCTCCAATAGTGGTGGACCTACTACCACGCAACACCCATCTGTGCTCTTTTGAAAGTTTCTTGAACTCCTTACAATCTCACTCTCACCCAGAGCCCATACGCCTTAATTTAAGCCCTTTGCCTCCAGTTCTATTCCTGGCGAGACAGCAAACAGCCTCATATCGATCGTGGCAGAGATAATATTCCTTGAGGGAGCTGGAATCTTCATGCTTCCGTTCTATCACCTAGCTACTGCAGAGAGGAGAATTTTTTTTCTCATTCCACCCCTGTTTATTAAAAACAGCCCTTTTATCCTCCTTATCAAATCTTGCCGAACTCTAAACCAGGGTTCTATTTCATGTGACAGGATAAAAAATAAGTAATTCTCCCCTTCGCCTTGAACTGGAACAACACAGGAAATAAAAGACTAGCCATGCGGTCAGAGGCCTACAGAGCCTTTTCCTGGTACGGGTGTGAATCTAAGATGTGCCTCTGACTCTAACCTGATCTGCCTTGGAGAAGATGATGTAAGAAGAGGCTTAAAGAAACCCAACTCCAGAAAATTAAAGCCAATAGGCTTGCTCAGCCAGGACAGAAAGGGCATTGGAACCATCCAGAGGTATCACCCGACCTGATAGAAATCACAGGGTCTCGCCTACCATGCTCGGACATGGTGTGTGTACAAGAGCTGGGCTGGCACAGCCAGAAGGCTTGCAGTCAAGTGACAGGACTGTCTTATGACCCGGCCCTGGAAATTGCAGCTAAACCCCAGAGGCACATCCCTCAAGAGGGCTCAAAGAGAACCAGCAGGAAATCTGTGCTGAAGATCAAAATCTGGGGTTAATCACCGGTCTTAAGAATAGTGCTTTCTTCCAGACAGTGTAATAGATCTTTCCTAAGAGATTAAGACAGCAGCTACAGAGCCAGCCAGGAACCTGCCCATGTTGCCAGCGCCCGCGGCCGGGTTTTTGGGGCGTGGTGGCCAGGCTGGGTGGTGGACCTCAGGCATCGTGCCCACCTTCTGATTGCTGCCGCTACTGGGTTCTCACCCCATCCCCCCGCCGTGATGCTAGTTATCCTGACTCTGCCCCTCTCCCACTCCTCACTGCCCCTCTTTCCCTCAGTTAACAGGTGAATGGTATTGGTCAGGCTGCTTTCAGCTGAAAGTAATAGACAATCCTCTCCCTGTTAGCTTAAAGAGCGAGGCTCGATTAGGGGGTCATGCAGAGGGTTTTAGGATTTGCTCGGTCTGGTGACTTTAAAGTCTGTTTCCCCGCAGGCTCTTTTTGCAAGCTTCATCCTCAGGCTGGGGGCAAGAAGATGCTGCAGCTGTTTGCAGACCTCATGTCTGTGCTTGACAATGTCCACGAAAAGAAAGGAAAAGTCACTCCTGGAAGCTCTTGAAGAAGACTGAGAAATGAATTTCCCCTAAGCCTCCAGAAACTTAAAGTCTCTGTTTGCAGGCCATTGGCTCCAATTACACGTGCTCCTTCCTAAATCAGTCACCAGCAAGAGAGGCGGAGCCCCCCTTGAGCAATCGGGCCACCCCTGGAGTTGAGGGTATCAATCCTGTTCCCCTTGAGACCCTGTGACTATGGGGGGAAGGGGAGAGGCCTGAAGAAAACCAGGGTTCTGTTACCAAAAAACAAGGGATGGGAAGACTGCTGACTAGGTGGTTATGGTGTCCTCTGCCACAGGATATGTATTTATTACCATTTTTAATAATAATAAATGAAAGCTATGGTAATCATTATGCTTTCCCCCAATATTCTGTCCCTCCTCCTTCTGGGAACACGGTAGCATTGAACTTCTTGACCCCTTTGTGAAGCTATGTCACCAGATCTGGCCAGTGAGCTGTGAACTGAAGTGAGGCATGTGTCTTCTGGGCCAGAACATTTAATTGCCTGACCTAGTTTATCCAGGTAGTTCTTTTCCTCTGCCACAGGGACCAGCAATGGTCCAGATAACGGCTGTCCCATCAGCCTTGTCCTGGAGTGAGGACAGTGCAGACCAGGGCCTCCAGGCCACGTGCAATGAACAAGTGGCATGATCAAGAAAAAAAAAACACACTTTGATATTTTGAGATAATTTGTTACTGCAGCCAAAGCCTAGTGTATTTCAGCTGATACAGTAGCTTACATCTATTGAGTGTTTCCCGTGTTCCAGGCATGTGATAACACATTATCACTAGTTTCAATGGATAGGAGAAGTCAAGAGTGGTGGAGGCTCCTACCCACACCCGCAAGACGACTTCACTCCTAGGCATTTATACCAATTGGCACTTGCCTAAGGATGTATCTAAGTTAGGGTTGCTCCACCACACAACAGATAAATGTCCTAAGGATTTTGGAGCGGAGAACAAGTGAGTATTGGTGCATGTGAATAGGAGTCACGAGAAAAAGATCAGGAACATTCAGGTGTAGACGAACGCTGGGACTTCAATAAGAGGAGAAGGGGAAAATATGCCATTAGAATAAAATTCTCCATGGTTCTCTTGTGTTTCTGCACATCTTGTGATCAATGCACTGATCTGCCTTTTGTTCCAACTACCTCGTCAAGGATGTTTGTATAGCAAATAGTTTGGAGGCTAGAGATAATGCTTCCCCCAGAGCAAAGATGGGGTTTGCCTACCCCCTTGGAAGGTAGAGATAGTATCTTTCTCTGAAGCAAAGGCAAGTATACTTACTTTCCAGTATGATAAAGACAATGTCTTGCTTCCCAGCAAAGCAGGCATGCTTAATGCCCATTATAATATGAGTCAGGCTCCTTAAGCACAAGGTTCCTCTCCTGTAATGCAACCCACTGGGTGTGTAGCTGTCATCATTGTGTGGGAATTGATACTTTGGTGCAAGAATTCTGATACACTAGTTACTGCTATTGCTGTGTGTAATAGACTGTCCTTTGTCTCTGACCCAGGAATCTCATGTCTTCTGGCAGCACTTATGGAACTGTGGCAGGCTAACTTTTTAGCTTGCCAGTAGGGTGAATCTCAGACCCTTCATAATTCCTGACACATGTGGTTGTTTATGGACAGGTAACATTCCAAATTAAGCATATAGAGAGAAGTTCGAGAGAAACCTTTTTTATCTCAGGAATTTGCCCAGAGAAATTGATCTTCTTCCTATTAATATCCATTGTTTTCCTTTCTTAAAACTGGTAGACTCAGATGATTAAAAAGAGAATTTTCTCTAGAATCTTCACATCCACCTGAGAATCTAAGCAACCAGCTTTTGAAAATAAACCAGAATGCTACCCAGGGATATCATTCTCAAACTGCCTGATTGAAGGTCTGCTCTTGCAGCCCCTGCGTTCTGTCTTCAAATATCAGAAAACCTTGGCACTCCAAGTTTCCAAATTGGAAGTGAAATCTGCTCAGTGAGAATCTGATTTGAACAGAGTGTGGAATTGATTCTAAGGGTTTGGTATAAGCTTTAACCTCTGACTTATAAATACGTCACCTGCTATGTGCTAAATGAAGAAAACTTAATACAGACAACCAGGGCTCAGAGAACAATGGATTTTGCAGAGTCCTTTGCGCACAACTACACATTTCCCCCCACAGTATTCAGTGTCAAAAGTGTAAGTAATTCCTTATAAGACACCACAGAGTTATGACAGGTCATACAGGTCATACAGGGATGCAAGTATATTTTTACCTTTGCAAAAAACAAAGGACGAAATGAGACAACCTGCATGGAATTGAGACCATCCGAAAGATAATCTTTAGACCTATCCAAGTCACTGAGTCAGACTTCAATGATTAATTTTTATAAGTGAATCTCCATTGTGTCAAGCTGCCTCTCAATCATAGATTATCTGAGTCTATGAGATGTGTTGGGGAAAACCTCGTAGAATAAAAATGAATCATCAATATGGCATTTCAGCAAGACCTCAACCCATTTATTTTCCAGTATTAAGTTTGTTCACTTATTAATTCAATCTGAATAATTTCCCAAATGCTTATTAACGCGTTAGGCTAAAACAGATACAGTCCCTGCCCTTAGAAATGTTCACTCAAGAAGGTTTGACTTTGAAATATGTTAAGTGCCATGAAGAAAAAGTAAATAGTGTTGTGAAAGCTTATAATAGGAGCCCTACCCACTTCTGGGAGGCTCAAGAAAGGCTTCCCTGAAGATGGGACATTGGATCTGAAATGTCAAGGCTTTAAAGGGATTTACTGTGCAAAGAAGTTGGGGATGGAACAGGGGTGACAGGGGGAGGTTAGAAGATTATTCCAGGCTGAGAGAACAGCATGTCCAAAGGCCTAGTGGCAGATGCAGCCTTCTTACTTTTAGGGCAATGAAAAGGGTAAAGTCCAAAATCTGGGACCATTTGAGCAACAAAATATATAATGATAGCAGTAGATTATATCATAGAATAAAATAAATATCCACCAGACCACAGTGATAATCAACAATCAGATAAATAAATGAACAAGAAGATAAGCTATTCTTACAGTAGAATTCCAATTAATAAACGTAAAAATGATAATGGACATAGAAAATCACCATTTGAAAAACACCACAGTAATAATTACTGCATGCAAGAATCATCAATGGGTGATAAAATCGGCAGGTAAAACTATGATGAGAAACATTATACTTACATAGATTCAAAATCTCTCTTCTCCCCATCCCTCCAATAAAGGGTAACTTTACGACGCAGACACCATCTTGACCAAGGGCTCAAAGTTAACAACACCAGTAATGAGATGTGAATATCATGTACCTCCTAATACGACACACTGAGAAGGACACAACATCACTTCTGTGATATTCTTGCCAAATTATTTGTAACTTGAATTTAAACATGAGAGAACATCAGACAAACCCAAACTGAGAATCATGCTACTAGGTAACTGGGCTGTGTTCTTCAAGATTGTCAAGGTCATAAACCACAAAGGAAGAATGGGAAACAGCTCCAGACTGGAGACCAAGAAGGCATGGCACGCACATGCGCTGAGCGATCACTGGATCCTGAACCAACTGTCGAGATTCAGGTAAGGTCTGTAGATTAATTAATAGTATTGCATGTTTTGGACAACGAACGTTGCCTGCCGTTTCAGTAAACAAAAGATGCTGCCGCCATCAAACCAGCAGCCACTGTAGCCAGTCCCAACGGTGCACCCCGAGGGGAGCTCAGGATGGAGAAAAGGAGGACGCTGGCCCTAGATAGTTAAGGTGCACATCAAAGGAACGATTTCAATAAGCTCAGACTTGCATTGTCCCATACCTAGAAAAGTGCTAAATTAGTTAATTTAAGACGTCTGGTTTTTCTTTAGTTAGCAGTAACGTTTTGATGTTTGATACCAGGTTTTTGCAGCAAAACCTCCTCTGTATCCTGGCTTCTCCCTTGCCTCTTTGGAACAGTCCCTCAGAGCTTTCTGAGAGGCTCTATCTCAGACGTAACTCCTGAGTAAGTCCGCCGAATAAAACCTAATTCTAAACAGGTTGTGCGTGTTTTCAGTCAATAATATTAATGTTAATTTCTTGATTTTGATAATTATACTCTGGTTATGTAAGATGTTCACACTTAGGGAAGCTGAGTGAAGGGCATATGAAAAATCTTTGTACTATTTTTGCAACGTTTTGTATGTCTGAAATTATTTAAAAACGAGAAGTTAAAGAAATAGTGAGTTAGAGGAAAACAATGAGTCAGCTGAAACACAGAAAGTGACAGGAGGCTGGTGAGGTGACAGCCTGAGCAGGCACAGGGCTTTGTAGGTAATGTCAGGGATTTGGACCTTCACCCCAAGAGGAAAGGAAGACATTGAGGGATTGTAAGTGGTGTAGAGAGGGATCAGATTTGCATTTGCCAGCGATCACACTGGCTGCGGCGAGGAAAATGGGTTCAGTTCAAGGCAGGCTGGAATACGTGTGGGGAGATCAGAAACAGGTCACTGAAAGGGAGCAGCGGAGAGGATGCTGTAGGCTTGGTCTAGGGTGATGACAGCGAGAATGGATGAACATGAGGAGACTCTCGAGATATTGAGGAAGTAAAAACATAGAGTGACGTGGGCGTGGAGAAGGACCAGGTCGTGGGAGTCCAGGATGAGTACCCATGTCTGGCTTGCCCGAGGAGAAACAGAGAAGCTATTCACCAAGAGAGAGCACACGCTGCAAAAAGAAGCGATGTGTGAGTTGAGCCTTGGATACTCTGAGTTTGAGGTCCCTCTGATGGACCCGGATGGTGATGCCAGAAAAGGCATTTGGAGGTTAGGGGAATGAAACTCAGGGGTAAAGTCTGAGGTGGAGATAACGATTGGTTGTTGAAGCAACTTGTCCCAGAATAGTGGGGAAGAGACATTTAAACAAAGTATTTATGATTTATTCTAGAGCGTAAAACCATTGGGTTATAAATAAAGATCTGTGTGAGCCGAAAGAGAAGTAGCTGCTAATGTGGGTGAGTGAGTACGGCTTTCTCAGAGGAGGTGTTGCAGAGACGAGCTTAGAAGGATGGACAGGAGTTTGTTACACTGATGTAGAGGAATCTTTGGACACTCTGCATGAATATTCCTGTTTCTTTAACTAGTAGGGGGTCCAGCCCCCCAGGTCCAGCTAACAGGAAGTGGCTGTTAGTCAGCTACGTGGGCTCTACAAGTGGAAAGAAGGCAGTGCGTTTGCAGTTCCCCAACTGGTCTTTCTTTGCTCTTTTCCCTAACTGGGCATATTTTGAACTCCATCCACAGTGCATGCACGCTCCAGAGTTTTCCTCCTTCCCCTCTTCTGCAATGCCCCTCCCGTCAAAAGTCTCCAAACCCTACCTACAGGGCCCTACAGACCATTTCCAAGGTAATGGTTCTTTCAAAAATTACTTGTTGGTTCATGTGTGAACTGTTGGATAATGACTGACTTAGGGGCATTTCCATTTTAATGAGGACTGAAGCATGCCCACTGGAACCAGTCTTAAACTGCGGGACAACAGCATTGTAGCAGGAATTGCAGGTTCCAAAGGGCTTTTCTTCAGGGCCTCACAGGAAGTACCCATATTCCAAATGACCCCGCGTCATTCAGGACTATTTCCCACCTCCCCACACAGAGACATACCCTGTCCTCCCATCAGTGACTTGGCCTGAGGTCACAGTGGTTATCAGAGGGATTCGGAGGGAGGATACCTGTCTGATGATCGATCGCATATCAGAATCTCCAGTGATTCTGAGAAACTGCCCAGGGGATTCTGAGCTGCTCAGAGGAAGGACTTCTTTCTTCCCTCTTCCCCCAAGCTTGTGAACTACTTTCAAAAACCCTTAATTCCTCTTCCCAGGGTCAGACTAACTGAATTTGTATCTCTAGGTTGGTTAAATTACCCTGCAGGGTCACCTGTGATCTTGGCTAGCTTCTGTCTGAGCCCTTGTTCTTAGGGGAAGCCGTTTCTTAGGTAGCATTTCCAACCATACACGCTTTTCATGAATTTCTTCTGGTAGTTTCCCGAGTACTGCCGGAGAGCACATACCCTTTGCCCAGTGCTTTAGCTGATGACTAAAAAAAAAAAGGACTAATTTTAGCAAAAAGTCATGTTAAAACAATTTATTAAACTAGCAAGGAGAAGTTAGCAATTGAAATGACAATAAACAGTACCATTTACAGGAGCATAAAAACCTCAAAATGCTTAGGGACAGATTTAGCAAAATAGACACAACACCTGAACAGTGAAAACTATACAATGTTTCAGAGAGAAATGAAGGAGACCTGAATAAATGGAGCGAAATATTATGTTCCTGCATTGGAAGATATTGTTTTCATATCAGTTCTTTCCAAATTGATCTATAGAATAAAGGCACTCTCAATAAAAATTCCAGCAGGTTTTAAAAATATATAAATTGACAAGCTGATTCTAAAATTTGTATAGAAGCGCAAAAGATATGTAATAGCTAAAACAGTTTTGAAATAAAAGAGCAAAGTTGGAGGACTTACACAGTTGTCCTTGGTACCCTTGGGGGATTGGTTCCAGGACACCCCATGGATACCAAAACCCATGGATGCTCAAGTCCCTTTTATAAAATGGTATAATATTTGCATATAATCCATGCACATCCTCCCATACACTTTAACTCTTCTCTATATTACTTATAATACCTAACATAATGTAAATGCTATGTAAATAGTTGCCTGTGCATACCAAATTCAAGTTTTGCTTTTGGGAACATTCTGGAGTTTTGTTTTTTTTAAAGAATATTTTCAATCTGCTGTTTGTTGAATCAGAGGATGTGGAACCCATGGATACAGAGGGCTGACGGTACTACTTAATTTCAAGACTTAACATAAAGCTATAGAAATCAAGATAATGTGGTATTGGTGTATGAACAGATATACAGATGGGAGAAACAGAACAGAATTCAGAAATAGACCCACACATACACAGACAATTGATTTTTGACAAAGATGCCAAGGCAATTTAATGGGGAAATGATAGTCTTTTCAGGGCACTGGTCATATAGTCATATATATGTATTGGCAATACAAACGACAAAGTCCTTGTATCAGAATATTTAAGAACTCTTAGAACTTAATAATAAGAAACAACTCAATAAAAAATGATCAAAAAATTTGAAGAGACACTTAATACAAGAATAGCCAGTTGGCACATGAGAAGATGCTTAATGTCATTAGTTATAGAGAAATGCAAGTGAAAAGCACAAAAGAAACCACCGCACACCCATTAGAATGTCCAAAATTAAAGAGACACACAAAGTCCATAGCCAGTGTTGGCAAGGATGTAAAGTAATGGAACTCATACACTGCTGGTGGGAAAGCAAAACTCTGCAACCACTGTGGAAAGCACTTTGGCAGTTTCTTCTAGAGATACACTTTAAAGGATCCACCCAGAAATCCTATTCCTAATATTTATCCAAGAGAAGTGAAAACATATGTCCACAGAAAGACGTGTAGACAAATGTTCAGAGAAGCTTAATTCATAACAGCCCCAAAGTGGAAACAACCCTAATTTCATCCACAGGTGAATAGATCAACAGATGGAGGTCTAGTGACACAACAAAATGCTAGTCAGCCATAAAAACAAGAACACACTGTACACAGTGACACGGATTGTTCTCAGAAATGTTATGCTGAGAAAAAAATAGCCTGACACAGCAAAGAGTGTGCCCTGTATGATTTCATTTATATGAAATTCCAGAAAAGACAGATCTAATCTATAGTGACAGAAAGCAGATCAGTGGTTGCCTGGAGCTGGGGTGGAAGGATTGAGTAAGAAGGGAATTTTCTGGGGTGCAGCCCGTGATCTCTATCTTGACTGTTCTGGTGGTTACCTGGGTGTACAAACTTGTCAGAAATCATCACAATGTACACTTCAAAGTCGGTGCATTTTACTGAATTAAAATCATACCTCAATCAAGTTGATTTGAAAGAAAAAGCATTTAGTGAGTAGAAAATACTATGCTATACAAATATCAAGTTGGGAGAAGGCTACATATAGACAGAGTCAGAATTCCTGGGAAACCCCAGTCTGCAAAACGCACTCACTTTCTGGGAGACGCTGGTCCTTCTCAGAGCTGCCCCACGGGCTTGGCGTGGGACCCCTGACGTTCATGGCCACCTTGAGACCCTTGCACGTGCTGGGTCATGGGAGGAGCTGGGAGTTCTGTTTCAGCCCTTGCTGGAGGACGTCGCCTGCTCTTGTCAGCTCTGCTGCCTGCTTCCACCTGCAGCCACCTTTCCCAGGACGCCTGGGATGTGCAGAAGCTCGCGCCTGCCTACCCAGCTTTCCACCTGAGGCCCAAGTGTTCTCGAAGTTCACAGAGACAGGCAACACAAGCCTTCTGCCTTCATTTGCCCTTTTTTGCTCTTCTCCCCACTGCTTTTTCTTTCTCGGCTCCCAAATCACATCCTATTTCTGTTGGACTCTCCTAGCATCTCTCTCCCTCCTCAGTTCTTAGTTCCCACACCCAGATTTCATGTCTCAATATCATGGTGACACAGCATGTGAGAAGATTCAGGAGTTGCCCTCTGATTTCAGAGGGACCTAAGGACTCAGGAAAGGATGGATGGCCCCAAAGGAGCCAGCGGCCACCACCACGATGCCTGTCATATGGAGACTTCAGTGAAAGCTTCCTCCAAGGAATGGCAGTTGGCCATTTGTCCAAAAATAGCCTGTTGAAAGATGCATACACTTTCTTCTCTTATTTATTTATGTTTTTATTTTATATTGGAGTGTAGTTGATTAACAATGTTGTGTCTGTTTCAGGTGTACACACTACTGCATATAAAACAGAGAACCAACAAGGACCTACTGTGTAGCACAGGGGACTCTGTTCAATATTGTAATAACTTACATGGAAAAGAACTTGAAAATGAATACAGTTTTGATTGGTCTTTATTTCTAAGAGTAGAGTACAAACTCCTTGGCTTTGCCCACCAGGCCATCACAATGCAGTCTTTGCAGATTCCTGGAAACCCGGCCCTAGCTTGTCCTCACCCGCCACCCCATCCCACTTGGTAACACTTCAAACCTCAGCTGAAAAGTGAGCGTGAGTCCCTCCCTGCCCCCCCTCTACCTGTCTCTGTTACGGCACCTATCACAGAGTCCCGTGGGGACTCAGCTGCCTGGGCCTCTCACCACAGAAACATCCAACAGGGCAGGTAAGCTTTGGTGACCCCCAAGCCTAGCACCGCTTCTAACCCATAGTAAGTGCTCCAATCTTTATATCGCGGTGCTCAGTGCTGTAAGAGACACAAAAACTGCCTAAGGCTTAGTCTGCATCTCCTGGAGCTCGCAGGCCAGAAGGCAACTGAACATGCAGGCAGCTGCAATCCAAGGGAAACTGCCAGGTAAGTGCTTCGTTAAATGTCGGGCAGGACAAAGCAGCAAGGAAGAAGGTTTCAAGTCAAACTGTTGGCACAGATGTTTGAATTTACTTAATTATAAGGGCTAATTTTCAGTGAGTGGTTTCCCTGCACCACGGACCAGCTACGCATTTACGTGATGTATCAGTTTCCTTTGGCGGCCCAAGCAAAGCACCAGGAACGGGGTGGCTGGAAACCACAGAAATTTATTCTCTTCCAGTTCTGGAGGCTGGAAGTCCAAGATCAAGGGGTCAGCGGGGCCGTGCTCCCTCTGAGAGCTCTAGCGGAGAATCCTGCCTCGCCTCTTCTAGCTTCTGGCGGTTGCTGACAGACAGTCCTTGACGTTCCTTGGCTTGTGGCTGCTTCACTCCAATATCTGCCTCTGGTCTTCCCCGTGTGGGCATATATCTGTGTGTTCTCTCCTTTTTTTATAAGGAGGAGGAGATGGATTTAGGGCCCACCCTAACCTAGTATGACCTCATCTTAACTGATCACATCTGCCAAGGCTGACTTGCCAAAGAAGTTAACATTCTGAGGTTCCAGGTGGATGTGAACCGAGGGGACACTATTTAACCCACTTTACATGCCTAATCTCCTTTAACTGTGACCGTGAACATATGAAGTAAACGTTACTACAATCCCCATTTGATACATGAAGACATGGAGGTGTCCAGAGCTTAAATGGTGGCCCAAGAGAACATTCCAGAAACGCTAGGAATTCTGGTGTCAGAACATTTTATCACACTGTGATCCTCCACTCTTAAGACTTAACGAAGTTTTAAAATTGTAAAATATATCATTGATTTAAAATAGTGTATGTAAAATGAATGTACAGATGAGCGAATATTAATAAAATGAATACCCACGTACCCATCACTCAGCTTACGAAGTAGGACACTACTGGTGCCTTAGAAGTACAGCCCTGTTTTATCCCCTCCACCCACAGTGTGAATCTGAGATCACCCCCTAATAAACATTCTGCAGCTGACGTGCTGACTTCCATCTCTGAGTCAGCTCCCCGGGGACCCCGCCTCTGGAGACTGGCACCGGCAATGGTCTAAGAAAACACACTTTCAGATGGGATTTTGGAGATCAACATCCCACCAGCTGGGGACGATAAAGTTTCCTTCCCTGTTGGCTGGTGAGTCATGAAGAGCTCTGTGAACTTAGAAACGTAGTCTGGTCTCTCTGTGTCTGGGGAAAGTAATCTTCTTTGAGATACTGAATACTGGGGGAAAGAAGGGGGTAGGACACCAAGCCCCACAGTGGGCTATTCTGTCAGTGGTTTTCACCTGAGGCTGGGGGCTCGTGGAGGGGAAGGAATTCCAGGATGGAGGACTCACCTCCCACAGCCCCAAGTCAACTCTGATCCCCCCCCATTCACTCCACTGTCGGCGGCTGGGATGGAGGTGGACAGCGGGGAAAGTAGGCAGGAAGGCTGTTGGAACTAGAAGAGGAGCTTTTCCAAAGGCACGGACGCCCCTTTCCTGGCCGGGAAGCACGAGCATCACCATCTCGCTTTATCAACTGGCCCTTCTCTTGAATTGGAAAAATCACCTAGGTAACATATTACTTATGTAAGTACTGTAGAATACTTATCACTTAAAGCATTATTGTTATTATTATCATTTATTTATTTATTTTTATTTTTGGCTGCGTTGGGTCTTTGTTGCTGCACGTGGGCTTTCTCTAGTTGCAGCGAGCGGGGGCTACTCTTCGTTGCAGTGCACGGGCTTCTCATTGCGGTGGCTTCTCCTGTTGCAGAGCACGGGCTCTAGGCACGTGGGCTTCAGTAGTTGTGGCACGTAGGCTTCAGTATCTGTGGCTCGTGGGCTCTAGAGTGCAGGCTCAGTAGTTGTGGCCCACGGGCTTAGTTGCTCCGCGGCATGTGGGATCTTCCCGGACCAGGGCTCGAACCCGTGTCCCCTGCATTGGCAGGCGGATTCTTAACCACTGCACCACCAGGGAAACCCTTATTATTATTATTTTAAATCCTCTGAAAAGGCAAACATTAACCACCATCTCAGAAATATAATAATTTCAATGGTAAACAGAGGACATTTTTGTTTCATTTTATCTTTTTTGTTAAGGTGTAATTGACATACAACATGATATTAGTTTCAGGTATATGACATAATGGTTGAATATTTGGATATATTGCAAAATGATTACCACACTAAGTCTAGTGAAGTAGACTCTACTCAAGCAGAGAACGTTTTTTCGTGTGTGATTCAGTTATATGTACATACATATGTATATATTCTTTTTCACCTTTTTTTCCATTGTGGTTTATTACAGGATATTGAATCCAGTTCCCTGTGCTGTACCGTAGGACCTTGTTGCTTATCTCTTTTATGTATAGTAGTTTGTAGAGAACACTGCTGAAATGCAGAATTAAGGTAAAGGTGTTTTCTCCTGCTAGAGTTGTTTCTGAAGAGGTCTTGGCTCAAACTCCTGCAGTGCGTCGAACCCCATCATCACACTGTGTACTGTGGATCCCGGCCACGCCAGAGGGCAAATGCTGACTCACAAAAGGGAAACCAAGAGAACTGCCAGCCTCTGCTGTATCAGATCAAGTCAGCTGTGGACGTGCTTTTCCTCAGTCCCACGTGCCCAGGCCCCCGGAGGCTCAGGCAGCTCGTGAGGCTTCTTCTCTGCGCGTCAGTCAGAGGAAGGGCACAGGGACACGTCGCAGCCTGACCTCCACCACCACTGACTCACACTCACTCAACATGTGAAAATCCAGCGGAAATAATAAATGGGTTATAGAACCTTTTACAAGAAATAGAAAATCTAGCAGGACTTTTGAGGATGGGAGGAAAACAAGCTCTTTTGGAGAACGTGGTTTATGTTCCTTTCTCTCTTTTTTTTTTTTTTTTTCAGTTTTCTTTATTCTGCCTTAGGAGGCATTTGTGATTTGTACGTTCTGTAGAAAAGAGGAGCATGGAAATTCTAAATACGATCCAGGAATCTTCAGTGTCACTATTTCTGAAAAACGGAAGCCAGTTTTTAAAAATGATAAATGGTGCTCAAGTCACGTTCTGCTTTAAAAGTTTGTAACAAATACAGACGAATTAAAAAGAAAAAAAGCTAAATGCAGTACATGCATTAAAAAATTTCAAATAGATGAGAAGGACATAAAAGATGAAAATAAAAGTTTTCTTTTATGCCTCCTCTACCTAAAGATAGCCATTATTAACAATTTCTTATATATCCTTCCAGAGTTTTCCATGCGTACACAACATTGAAAAAAACATTTTAAAGTTTGTATACAGTATTATGACACCTTTTTTGAATAATTATTTATTATATACTTAATAATATATTGGCATGCTTTATTTCAACACATACAGATTTACTTTATTATTTTTAATAGCTACATAGTATTTTTTCTGTAAATGTACTTTATATACCAGTCCCCTATTCATGGACATTTAAGTTATCTTCAGAGTTTTAAAAATATTACAATATTGCAGTGAATATACTTTATTCATATATTTTTGTACATGCACAAATATATCCGTAGGGTAAATTCCTAAAAGCTGAGTTGCCAAGTCAAAGGGTTTGTACATAAAAATTTTTTACAGATATTACCATGGCCTCCATAGAGGCCTTTATATCTGACCATCAATCAATGAAGGGAGTTTCCCTAAATCCTCACCTATCCTAGGTTTTATAAAACTTTTAAGTCTTTGCCAACTGATATGGAAAAAAAAAAAAAAAAGATGTCTTCTGTTTCAATTTGCATATCTCCCATAAATGTCTCCATTTCAATTTTTAGCAAAAAGAAGGCAAAACATGCTGTGCTGAGTGGTTTGCAATTGCAGAAAGAGCGATTTGTGACCAGCAATATTTTGCGTCCCTTGACCTAATTATGTCCACTCTCCAGATATTTTCACGAAGCAGGTAGCTTTTGAGAAAACCCAAAAAAGGTAGAGTCGGAGATGGTTTATTTATAAACGAGTCTGTCGGTGAGGAAACACTGATGCCGATGTCCGGGCACAGTTCCGACTCTGCAGCTCTGCAGCCGCCTGCAGGGCTGCGGATCGCAGGGATGTCGTCGACAGCTGGAACGCTCTGCGGTCCAGCACTGACCTGGCCTCGGCACCTGAGCAGAGCCAGGCTTGCTGGAGGTACGCCCTCCTAAAGCAGCCCTTTGTTTTCACTTCTGGGGAGCTGGCAGGGGAGCAGCTGTTTAGAATTTCATAAATAAATCATGGATTAACTCGGCTGGTTTTCTTTATCTCACTGCCCCTGCCCCTGTAGTGACCCTATTGGGTGTCACAGCAGGTACAGGATGAGCAGATCCAGGGCAGGGGAATCTGTCCGTCTGCGCACAGATTTCCAGCTGCTCACCACCTCCCTTGGTCATCTTTGGAGGCCACGCTTGCTTCTGTTGTGACACGGATTGCCACACAACTGACTCGTTCACCCACATGACTCCAGCTGTATCTGGATGGTTTAAACGTGGCCCATCAGGTCGGGCAGCAGGGAATAGGCACGTTCTAGGTGCTGCATGGGTCCTGGCCCCAGAGCAGCCCAGTGGCCGCCTCTTCCTTCCCAGATGCTTTTTCTTGGGCCACATGGAAAAGTCACCATACGGCACAGCGGTTAACACTCAGGTCTGGAATCCCATGTGCTGCGGTTTGAATCTTGGCTCCTCCCATTAATTACTGCGTGGCCTAGAGGAAGCTACTTAACGTCTCTGTGCCTCAGAGTCACAGAAGATCATCATACCTAACGCATGGGCTTCAGATGGAATGATCCAAACAAGACCAGTACTTGGCCTGAAGTTCCAAAAATGTTGCCTGTTGTTATTACAACCAGCCTGTGAGACTCCAGCTCTCCTGATAGGAAAAAGCTATATTCCATTTTCAGATTGGAGTGGCAGTGAACTAGGAAGTGCAGGATTCATCAGAAATCATTTCTCTTCTTTCGCCTGTCTTGACCTACTGTATCTGGTTTATTGCTACACCTACTTTTCACACGAAGACGCAGATTTTCAGCAGCAGGACCCACGAGAGAGGGCTTTCGGCCTCAGCGTAGCTGCGTCTCAGAGTTCTGCATTCTGTACACAGCTGCGTTTTCTCCTACACCTCCCACCAAATGTGGTTGTGGACTCAGGGCAGCTATACTCATGAAGGGGCTTGGCATAGACAGTGTCCAGATGTGGGAACACAGCTGCATGGAAACACCCTGCTCACTGGTCAGGATCAGGCTGAAAGAGATTAAGAGTCAGAGAGAACTTTCTCCGAGATCTAATCTCACGCCCCTTTGCTTCCACCCTCTTGCTCATGGCGCCTCACGCCATGAGGAAGAGGAGGTAGAAATCAAGGATGCTTTACAGCGATTTGTGTGCCCCTGAGCCACAAGACAGTTCATTTCTGATGGGATACCTTCCACCTGGTGCAGAGTTAATCTGCTCCCAGAGGCAGTGCGTGACAAAGAGATAACTACCAGGTGTGTGCTGGTTAAATAACAAATCATAAATTCAAAAGAGTTATGCAATCTGGGAACGTGACTGAGGGTGGCTGTTTTGCAGAGAGAACAGGTTCAATACCATGAGGAGCGCTGATGCCTCAGACCTAATTTACAGTTTCCAGGAAACATAGGGGACAGTGAAGTTAAATTTCCCGAAGGTGCACATGCTGGATCTTTCCTGAAGGTGAAACATACTGCAGGAAAACTGGCCTGGAATCTTCAAAGTCATCATTATAGGAGAAAAATGGGAGAGTGGCCTAGGTGAAAAGAGACACAGTACCCAAAAGCAAGGTGCACACCTTAATTAGATCCTTGTTTAAAAAAGTAAAGGAGAACAACCATAAAAGACATTTAGGGACAATTGGAGATACTGAAGGATAAGCTGATTCTTAGGTGGCACTATAGAATTATTGCTAATTTTTCTGGGCATGAAAATGGCCTTGTGGTTACCAGGAGAATGTTCTTATTCTTGGGGGATGTCTGCCACAGTAATTAGGAGTAAAGCATTATGATGCATGTGGATAACTTTCCAATAACTGAAGAGTGAGAGGGAGTAAACGTGGCAAATAGGAGAATTCTTGAATCTAGATGGAGGTTGGTCCTGGGAGGGTTGTTCCAGGCTGAATCTAGGTGTTTGTTGTCCTATTTTTTTTTCAACTTTTCTCTAAGTTTGAAAACGTACAAAATGAGAAGTAGAGAGGGAAAGGGAGCGTTTATGGATCTAGGGGCTGGCGGCTATTTTTGGCAGCCTTTGTGGGACAACTCAGCTTAAGCCTGGCAAGCATCTTCCCTTGGGAAGGGGGGAGGCCTTTGATACCATGTCTGTTCTTAAGTTGAGAACTGTCTTGCTGTGGGTGCCTCATCCCCTGATTCCGGACCAAGAGGACACCTTTGTGGAGTCAGCAGTGTCTCCAGGCCCCAGGGCTCTGAAGGCCACCATCCTACAGGGGGAGGGTGTACCAGGCCTATTTCCCTTTATAGAACACACCCTCCATCTGCCCTCATTTGGTGCAGAAGACAAGGCTAGGTTTCTACATCACCTCCTTTCTATATCACCATGTAGAAAACAGGATTGTTAGATGTCAGATGTTATGTACTTACAGAGTGGAAACTTTGCACCATTGCTCAGAGTACAAGGTAATATCAAATTTTTAAGAAATAATTGAACATTGTGTTGCTCTTGTATCTTATGCTTGGACTCCATAATTTAACCCAAGGAAAGAATTCTCTAATAGTCGGCCTTTGGGGCACAGGCAGTAGAGCGAGCTTTGGGGTAAGAAGGCCTTTTAGAAGAATGGTTCAAATCATTGAACCTTGAAGGCAGACCCCCTCCTTGATGAGAGGCAACAGACCATTCTGAGTGACTGGAATTCACACTGTGTCTCTCACCAGAAGATAAATCTTTAACCAGCTGTAGGAAGCTTGCTTACCACAAAACTAATGAACCTTAACTGGGTATGGACGGCCAAACATGTTGACAGCAGTGGAAACCAATACCCAAGACACTGTTTGGAGAACAAAGCCAGAACTGTGATGCCCAGATGTTAACATCCATAAAATATTTGTTAAAAAAAAAACAAAAACAAAAAAACGCAAAGACATTGGAGGACTGGCCAAAGCAATCTTGAAAAAGAAAAGTGGAGCTGGAGGAATCAGGCTCCCTGACTTCAGACTATACCACAAAGCTACAGTAATCAAAACAGTATGGTACTGGCACAAAAACAGAAATGTAGATCAATGGAATAGACTAGAAAGCCCAGAGATAAACCCACGCACCTATGGTCAATTAATCTATGACAAAGGAGGCAAGAATATACAATGGAGAAAAGACAGACAGTCTCTTCAATAAATGGTGCTGGGAAAACTGGACAGTTACATGCAAAAGAATGGAACTTTTCATTTTTATTAAAGGAACAAGTAAAATCTATCATCTGCTTTACCATAATTTCATGAAATGAGGTGCACTTTAATTTCAAACAAGAAGTAAGGACATGATTGGAGAATGAAGATGCCTGGGTGGGGGGCCTAGATGAGAAGAATAACCAGATGGGTGAAGGCGGTTAAGGTGTTAGCACCCTCAATTAGAATGCTGTCCAAAAGAACAGAGCAAAAAAGCATCTAAAGGATCAAAGGAGGGATGATTATGGTCAAAAACGTTTCTTGCCCTACATTTTTGACATCTTCTTATGTTGCTGACACTTTATAATAAAATGTTAAAGGTTTACTCTGCATCAGAAAACAATTATGCTGCATATATGTGATGATGTGTGTATGTAAATCATTTTATATTTTTAAAGTGCTATTTAATTCATTTAAACCTCACAACAGGAATATGAGATTCTCACCATAAACTTGGTCATCCTATGTCTCACTTTACATCGGAAACCAAAGCTCCCAAATGAATCCCTGATGAATCAGCAAACTTCCTAAGATTTGTCAACAGTCAACTGGCAAATTGGTCTGGATCTCTACCTTCTGGGTGATGCTTGACTAAAGGAATCCAGAGTTTTAAAAATCAGAATCGCTATAAATCTTCTTTAATGTGCCTCAAGTACCTTCCAACTATACTTCAACCCAAATAAACATAGAATCTAAATGAAACAGTCCAGAAGTTAACAGTGGCCATGATACAAGTTAATTCTGGAGACAAAACTTGCCTGAAACAGACGTGGAAAAAGAACCCATGTGAGAGGATTAGGTCGCCATCACAGCCTTGGGATCCTCTAGAAAGCAGAGGCTGAGGCGGGATTTAGGTGTGGACACTTGTCTGCGAGGAGCAAGTCCAAAGCACTGGGCGACAGGGCAGCGGGCTGTGAGGTTGGAGGGATGCAGGGCAGCGATGTGGTCCATTGTACCACAAGCCTTAGACACAGCAGGCTGCATGGGAGCTTGTTCATGGGGCACTCGGGGCTTCTCTGGAAGGGTCTGCAGGGGAGCCACATCTCAGAATGATCCCCGGAAGAGAGGCAGGGGTGGTGGTGTCTGCCCGGCTCCCTCCCACCCCCTCTCCCAGCAGCACCATCTCATCCATCCATTGGGACCTTACACCTTACACTTTCCTGTGTGCCAATGGCTACCCGAAAGCCAGATTCCAGGCCCTGGGACTTGGTATTTGGTACAAGTCTGAAAGAAAAGGGACTTGGGGTTCTGACAGAGAGAGAGGACGGAGGGAGAGAGGAAGCGGGAGAGAGAGAAGAAGAGGGAGCAAATCTCAAGAGGCTTGTGTCCCGTACAATCAATATCACCTCCTGGTAACTATGAAGCCACTTAGTGATATTCAGAATTCTCTGTACCAGTTAAGACATGAGGTAGCATGAGGATGGTTTTCAGTGCCCAGAAATACTTTATGAAGGAGCCAGTCAGCAAGAAAACACGGACGCTTTTAAGCAGACACAGTTAGATTTTAGTAGGAGCCACGAGTGACCATTTAAAGTCAAACATTTTGCCAAAGACTGAGCATACTGAAAATTACTTAGGTCTCAGGTCTATAAGTACTAGAAGTTTTTGGATTCCAGCTTAAATATTAATTATCAGAGGCATTTGCATTGTCTTAGATTGGGTTCCTCCAGAAGCTGCCCTGAAATATGAGAATGTGAACACAGGCAGCTTATTTACAAGGTGAAGGAGAGACAGTGGACTAGGGAGAAGTGAGGGATGGAGGGAAGACGTGTGGTTTCAGGCAGATCATCACCCTGGGTAACTGCATATTACACTGCTGGGGACTCTGGGGGCCCAGAGTGAGACACTCTCCAGAGTAATTGCATCCAAGGGGCAAGGGAGCTGGGGTATTTACACACTGGCTTTTGGCAGTGTCCTGTTGAGAGCTTCTCCCAAGGGTTCTTATGTCTCCAGAACTTCCAGCCTGCTTTGTGGGGGGACAAAATGGTCTCCAGCTGCCGGATACGCTCTCAGGCAGAGATGCAGATGCTGGCAACTGGAGGCCAGGCCTTTGCACTGGGGGCAGGGCACCCAGACAACGGGCTGTGGGTGACTTTGTCACCTCTCAGGGTGAGGTGACTCAACAGACACCTCCAGATATTACGGTGCTGTCTAAGTTTTAGAAGTGTTTAATATTGCTAACACTAGATCCCTTTTTTTGTGAAGTAGATGCTTTAAGTCACTTTGAATGTATTCATCTAGAATGCTTTCTTCTTTGCAAAATTAAACTTAAAAAAAATTACTGTGTAGGTAGCTAAAATCAGAAAACTTTGAGGTTGGAAAATCTGTGCTTTTCTTTTTCCTGTGAGAGGCATATTCCTACAAAAAACTTAAATACTTTTAGAAGATAACTAATCTTGCCAGTTGTCTGAATTGTGGAGGTGAGAGACTGTTCAATTAGGATGACTAAAATTTTTTTTTTTAATAAATTTATTTATTTATTTATTTATTTGTTTTTGGCTGCATTGGGTCTTCGTTGCTGCACGCGGGCTTTCTCTAGTTGCAGCAAGCGGGGGCTACTCTTGTTGCGGTGCGTGGTCGTCTCATTGTGGTGGCTTCTCTTTGTTGTGGTGCATGGTCTTCAGTAGTTGCGGCATGCAGGCTTCAGTAGTTGTGGCTCGCGGGCTCTAGAGTGCAGGCTCAGTAGTTGTGGTGCATGGGCTTAGTTGCTCCACAGCATGTGGGATCTTCCCGGACCAGGGCTTGAACCCATGTCCCCTGCATTGGCAGGTGGGTTCTTAACCACAGTGCCACCAGAGAAGTCCCCAGGATGACTAAATTTAACTAAGAAGGGAAGCAGGCTCAGTAGACACGTTGAAAATAGGCACACTAGCGGAGGACTCCCAACTTCAGTCCAGCAGATGCCGCCCCAACGTTCAAGGCATCCTGGTCAAAGGCAGATGGAAAATTCTTGGCCACTCTACATGAGCAGAGGATGGTCAAGCAGGTATTGATGAAGTATTAATACGCCTAACTTTTGTTCATTTGTTTTATTGCTAGCGTAATAAACAGCCACTTTTTCTCAGTTGAAACATAGAAAGAATCCAAGCACCAAAATGATGTCTTTGATGTGAAGACCAGCGCTAGGAGGACTCGAGCGTAACTGCTGTAGTTTTTTTTTTTTCTCTTAATTGAAGTATAGTTGATGTACAATATTATATGTTACAGGTGTACAATATAGTGATTCACACTTTTTAAAGTTTAGACTCCATTGATAGTTACTATAAAATATTGACTATATGATGATTGCTGTAGTTTTTGTTGCTTGGTACCTAAAGCCCTCTTGTGAGTGTTCCCAAACCAGGCTTGGGTAAAACCTTCCCATCACGACGACCTCAAGTGAGTGTCTGCAACGCGTTCATCTCTGTTCTTAAGGTTTCAAGCTGTGGTCTCACATTTAGAACCCACATTCCCCATGCCAGGGATTTTCCTGGTTGATGATATTTTTTAGAGGATATTAGATCGTTTATTTATTACACTTGATAATGGATGATACCTAAGGTTCATTCCCGTCTGTAACTTTATCTAGTACCATAATTCAATTTAGATACATTGCACAGGATGTTCTCACCTGGAACTTGCCTGTGTTGAATCCTACCCCATATCATCCTTCTTGCCTATTTCTGAGTATTCTTCTCATTCTCCAGTATCCTCTGCTGGTTTGGGGCTTTGTCTTAGGGCTCCTTTCCTAGTTCATAAACGTTTCCTCTACAGTTCTTCAGAGTCTTATGCTTTGTTTAACCATGTTTACATTAAAAAAAAAAACTTTTAAACCTTTAAGCAAATGAATACTCCAAAAATGTGGAAAAGTCACCAATTAAGTAAACAAGCACGATTCTTATAAACAAGCTCAGAAACAAGCACGATTCTTATAAACACTTCTGTGAACTGTATTAAGTTGGAAATAGGTGTTGTAGAAACATTTCGATTTAATTTTAAGACTATGAAGTCAACAAATGCTTAGAAATATAAGTATTTCCTCCAAAGAATCACTACCCACGTGTCACCAGTCTGTAAATGAACAGCCACAGTGATTCTTTGATGTTTGTGCATTCGTTGCTGGGAGTGATCACACGAACTCTAACCTGAGCCTCAGTGGTTTTTTTCCATCTATTAAATGGGAATAATAATACCTACCTTGTAAGTTTGTTGCGAGGATTAAAGAAGACCATGCATATACAACACAGCACTATGCTCAATAAATTATTGTGCTCAATTAGCTATGGTTATGCAAGACATTTTTACCCCTGTTTGTAGTAAAAATTGAAGTGATTAAAAATTCTGCTTCTGACCACCACAACCCTCACCTCTAACTGCCTCCCCAAAGGGCTGATGATGTGACAGACGTCCAGGTGATGCTGAAGGAAGCAGAATGCAGGGCCTCTCCAGAGTCCTGTGCTGATGCCCCACTAGCTGTTCTTGCTGTTTCTTGTTCTTGTTTTTCTTCTTCCTTTCACCTCCGTGGTCAAAAACATAGCTGACGAAATATGTAAAACATCCCGGCATGATGAAGGGATTTTGGGTGGATGGCAGTCACCTCGAGCGTCTTGGACAGTCCCCAGCCTCTGTAGTGAAGGTCGGTTGAGTTACTCCAGAACCCAAAAGAAAACAATTAAATAGGCAGAGAAGAATTTTACTTCAAAATCGTATTTATGCTTTATTTCATTTTTTTTTTTGCCATGTTGGGTCTTTGTTGCTGCATGTAGGCTTTTCTAGTTGCGGCGAGTGGGGGCTACTCTTTGTTGTGGTGTGCAGGCTTCTCATTGTGGTGGTTTCTCTTGCTGTGGAGCACAGGCTCTAGGTGCGTGGGCTTCAGTAGTTGTGGCACATGGGCTTCAGTAGTTGTGGCTCGCAGGCTCTAGAGCACAGGCTCAGTAGTTGTGGTGCACGGGCTTAGTTGCTCCGCGGCATGTGGGATCTTCCCGGACCAGGGCTCGAACCCGTGTCCCCTGCATTGGGAGCATGGAGTCTTAACCACTGTGCCACCAGGGAATCCCCTATTTATTTTTTAATATTTTAATGTCTCTCCTCCATTCTTTTTTTAAAAAAATATTTATTTATTTATTTTATTTTGGTTGTGTTGGGTCTTAGTTGCAGCAGGCAGTCTCCTTTGTTATGGCTTATGGGCTCCTTAGTTGTAGCTCACTGTCTTCTTAGTTGCAGCACGTGGGCTCTTTAGTTGCAGCACGTGGGCTCCGTAGTTGCAGTTTGCCAGCTCCTTAGTTGTGACATGCGAACTCTTAGTTGCAGCATGCATGTGAGATCTAGTTCCCGGACCAGGGATCGAACCTGGGTCCCCTGCACTGGGAGCACAGAGTCTTAACCACTGCGCCACCAGGGAAGCCCCTGCTTTATTTCATTTTAAATTCGACATTTCCTTTGTGGAGGTAAGAGCAAGCCCATCTCCACTCATTACTTAGACAGTACAGTGGTTTGAACTGTGTCCCCCTAAAAGCATGTCTGTCTGGAACCTCAGAATGGGACCTAAGTTAGAACAGGGTCTTTGCAGATGTAATTAGTTAAGAATTCCCAGGGGTAATAATCTTGGCTTCAGGGTGGTCTCTAAATCTACTGACTGCAGTATGCTAACACATATGTATGGAATCTAAGGGGGAAAAAGGTCATGAAGAACCTAGGGGCAAGATGGGAATAAAGACACAGACCTACTAGAGAATGGACTTGAGGATAGGGGGAGGGGGAGGGGTGAGATGTGACAAATTGAGAGAGTGGCATGGACATATATACACTACCAAACGTAAAATAGATAGCTAGTGAGAAGCAACCACATAGCACAGGGAGATCAGTTCAGTGCTTTGTGACCACCTAGAGGGCTGGGATAGGGAGGGTGGGAGGGAGGGAGATGCAAGAGGGAGGAGATATGGGAACATATGTATATGTATAACTGATTCACTTTGTTATAAAGCAGAAACTAACACACCATTGTAAAGCAATTATACTCCAATAAAGATGTTAAAAAATAAATAAATAAAATAAATAAATCTAATGACTGGTATCCTTCTAAGAATAAGGTGGTGTGAAGATGGAAAGCAGGGATTGGAGGGTTGCTGCCGCAAGCCAAGGGGTGCCGAGGCCACCAGAAGCTGGAAGGAGTAGGGAAGGATCCTCCTCTAGAGACTTCGACGGGAATGTAGTTCTGCTGACACCTTAATTTTGGACTTCTAGCCTCCAGAACTGGGAGAGAATAAATTTTTGTTGTTTTCAGCCACCAAGTTTGTGGCACTTTGTTACGACAGCCCAAGGAAACGAATACAGACAGGAAAATCCCACCTGTGCCCACACTGTGGAAAGGGCAGAAATAATGAAAACTCCTCCCCTCCTTCACTCCGCCTCTGTCTCCTCTGCTTTATTTGTCTACGCAGTGCTCACCACAACGCAACACATTACTTGTTTTTCTTTTTGCTTGTTTTTGTCTCTCCCCCACTAGGACGTAAGCTCCACGGGGCCGGGGTTTTCTATCCTGGTAACTACTGTATCCCTGCAGCCTAGAACTATGCCTGCCATACAGTAGATGCTCAGTAACGTTTGTCGAGCTTAGGAATAAATGAAAGAATGAAACAGGCAGGAGTCCCGGGAATTGCCTAGTGTAATTTTTTTTCTTCTTATAACACACAAAAATAAGGAGAAGACTAAGAGGATTCGGGGAGAGGAATCAATAAGGGAGTGAATGGCAGAGGGTCGGGAAGACCAGAGCTGCTAGTCTGATGACCGAGGGTTCAGGGTGAGGACGGAAAGATGGATTGGGGCCTGAGTGTGAAAGGCCTTGCATCTGGGTAAAGAATTTGGACTTATCCTGAAGCAGTGGAAAGCCAATGGGTTCATTTAAAGCAGAGGAGTGATAGAGGTTTTTAAGGAATTGCTCGGAAGCAGTGGCAGTGATGAATTCAGGAGGCGAGAGAAGAGTGGCAGGAAGTGAAGTAAGAGATGCCAATGGCCCGAGGGGAAGTCGCCCCATCTGAAGTGTGAGGACAGCCCTGGAGAGAGATTGGAAGGGGGCGGAGAGGGGATCAACCTACGGGGTGGGGGGGGGGGCCCAGCATGGCTCCCAGGTGTTCCCCACGGGGGCTGAGTGCCTGGTACTGGACAGCACAAGAGATGTAGCAAGTTCGAGGTGGCACCTACAAGTCTGGGGCGCCCATGGAACATTCGAGTGGAGATGTCCAGTAGAGGTTGGACAGATGATAGGTCTGGAACTCAGGAAAGAGGGGAAAAGCTAAGGACCTATCACTGGGAGACACTGACAGAGATGCAGGTGGGAGAGTAGATGAGACCACCCTGGTTGGGTGTAGATAGAAAGAAAGGGAATTCAAGAATAGACCTCTCGGGAACAGGGAGTAAAGATATCTACGTGCGTGCACACTGCGTCCCAGAGCCTGATCAAAAGCAAGCTCAAAATGCTTACAGCTCTTTAGAGAAGGGCCATCCTTTGGCACTAAGTTAATATTTTTAATGATTCTGTTCTATTTGTCTTTTATCAAGCTTATCAATAATGAACCAACAATACTAATGTGGATAAGATAATAGACTCTACACTAAAAGAAAGATAATTATAACAAGTCTCAATCATCCAAGATAAACACAGGAAATGGGACTGACGGGCATTAAATTGGACCCAGAACACAAACAGGGTTTCCGGTTAGTGGAAGAGAGTAACACAAAGAACCTACAATGTTTGAAAATATCCTTCATCCTGGATGGATGGTACGGTCCAAGGGCCAGTTAGTTCTTTCCTGACCAGCGTGGAAAAACTTCATTCGTTCTTCTTTCTGTAAACCTACCCGGACCCTTTTGTGGTTCTACAATCACCTATCACTTGTTAACAACCTCCTTGTTAAAAGTTTCACGTAGATGAAGCACGTGAGTTAGTGCTCTTGCTGTCTGACGCGGGGATTTGGGGTTTGGTTGCAGAATTCTTCCAAGAGGAGGGCCGCAGAAAGGTAGGAAGAAGACGTGTGTCTGTCTGTTGAGGCGTCCCTCACATCTGCTGTGGAATTCCTGCTACCCACCAGCTGCTTCTCTTTCAACACTACGTTCAGGTGTCAGCATTTGCGGGAAGCTGCCCTGATCGCTACACGGCTCCTCACCTCGCCCACCATCTAAACACCCAGAGGCTACATTAGAGCATCTTGTCTAACACCCTAGTCCTCCTCTCTACGTATGTCTATCCCTGGAATGTGATTCCGTAACCATCTGTTTATCTGCCTTTCTCCACCACCAGACATGCGTTCCTTGGGACAAGGGATCCGTCTTTGTCATCTTTTGTAGAAACAGCACCCAGAATGGTCCTGTCCCAGAGCTCAGAACCAGTGACACTGACCACCCTGCTCATTGCCTGATGGCAGCCCAGGGACCTCTGCCCGGGCAGAAGGTGCAGGTGATCTGACCTTGACCCCTGCCATTGGCCTGACTCAACTCTCTGTGTCCGAGTACCTTCCTTGTCCGTTTGTTCTGCCTCTCTTGAATCTGAGGACCAGAGCAAGGAGAAACCAGGAGAGGAGGAAACTGCAAAGTCTCCCCTAGAGAAAGGAGGCACAAGATCCAAGAGGAAATGACAGGCAGCCATGAACTTGGGGTGGAGAGCACACCACACATGAAAAAGAGAGAGAAGCCATTGAAACCGGCTTGGGGTGGACCACAAGTCTACATTCTGCCCTCCAAGAGGCTCCTGATCTTCCCTTCACTTGGCGAGCTGGTGACAGGGGCGGTGAGCATGGGTTTCTCTATGGGTTTACTGCCTGGACATGTAACAGTTCTTACAGCCAAATTCAACCAATGAGAGAGAGGCACCCTCACACAGTTATTCAGTTAGAGCACCCGTGTGAAGACAAGCGCTTCTATAGCAAGACTCTGTTTCCAAAGGGTATTACTGTCCACCATCTTGTTGGTGCTACTAGAATGTGAAATGGTATGACTCTTTTAATTTTTGATTATGGAAAACTTCAAACACAAAAGTAGAGAGTAGACTATAATGCCCCCCCCCCAACCCAGAACGCTCCTTCAACACTTATCAACACTTTGCCAATCCTGTTTCATTTGTCTCTACCTCCCCTCTTTTTCTTTTGTATTAGAGTATTCTGAAGCAATTCCCAGATAACATTATTATCTTCACGATGCCATGATCACACCCAACAAAATTATAAATAATTCTTTGATATCATTTAGGGAATAATTGATTGCACAACAGGTATCCCTACCCATTATTTTTAATCCACAAAGACAAAAGTGATTAGCCCAAGGTCATGTGGCTGTCAGGAAGGGCACCGCACCAGACCTGGGCTCCTCTGACCTTATAGCCCAACGCACTCCCCACTGGAGCTCCCAAGCCAGAGAAATGGAAGTGGGGAGCAGTCACACAGGCTCAGAGGCAAGATCCAGCTGGTGTGTTTCTCAGTAGGTAAGATAGTGCAGCTGCAACTCTTTGTTCTTTGGGAGATTTGTTTACATCTTTTCCCAGAATCAACCCAAATGGTGTGTCGTAGACAGAACACACAACCCCCGAGGTTCGGCCTCTCTGCAGCCAGCCGCATGTGGAGGCTCAGGGGGCTCAAGCTGCTTGTTGGAGCGGGAGGGGCTCCATGTGTTCTCTGGATCTCGGAAGAAGAGTCTAGAAGAGTGACAGGAAATCCACGTATTACCAACCTCCCCCTGGAGAGGAAGGACAGCCAAGCTGGAGACTTCCCAGGTAATGCTTCGGCGACCAGATCCTGTTTCCAGGTCAGGGTCCCCAGACCTGTCTGTATATTCCGTTCCTTGTATACCTGCTCTGGTTCTTTTTGAACAAGACAACTGTTGGAAAGTTTCTCCCAGACAGGGGATGTTCAATAACACAGGCAGAAAACGGAGTGAGGGATACATCAGGCTGCACAAGACAACGGGAAAGGATCCCGGAGAAGGAAAAAAGGAAGAAGGTCCAGGGCGGGGTGGAGAGGGTGACCGCAGCCTGTGACTGCGGGCGCCGGTGCTACAAAGTGTGTTTATTTCCGTCATCCTGAGTCATCAGCTTCATGGGCTTCCCAGCTGCACGGCTGTGTCACTCCTGATGTTGACATGTGTTTGGGAGGCAGGAAACTTGAGAACAGAGGAAAGGAGGTTTTTAAAAAAACAACAACAGCAACCAACAGCGAGATGGGAACGAGGTCATGGGGCCAAGATTCCATCCTCAGCAGGTCCTGGAACCAAAGGACATTTCAGAGCACAAAAAACAGCCTTACTTTTTTCCTATCAAAATCCCAGCAAGATATTTTGTAGACATAGACAAGATTATTCTAAAATTTATACGGAAAGGCAAAGAAAATAGAATAGCTAAAATCATTTTGAAAAAGAAGAATAAAGCAAGAGGAATCATTGTACGTGGTTTCAAGACTCACTGTATAGGGACAGTAATCAAGGCAGTGGTATTGGCACAGAGATAAACACATAGACCAGTGGGATAGAATAGAGAGCCCACAAATAGGCTCATACAGATGTGCCCAACTGATTTTTTACAAAGATGCAAAAACTGGTCAATGGGGGAACGATAAACTTTTTGACAAATGGTGCTAGCGCCATTGGGTATCCAAAAGTAAAAAGATGAACCTCATCCTAAGTCTTTAGCTTTATACAAAAATCAACTCCAGAAAGATAATGGACTTAAATGTAAAACATAAAACTGTGATTTTTTTTAAAACATGGGAGTTTTTAAACCTTTTTAAAAACATGGGAAGAATCTTTGGGATTTAGGGCTGGGCAAAGAGTTCTCAGACTTAACAGCCAGAGCAAGATCCATAAAAGAGAGAAATGGATGAATTGGACTTCATCAGAATTAGAATCTTTGGCTTTTTGAGACACCCTGTTAAGAGGATGAAAAAACAAGATACATAGAGAAAATATCTGTAGACCACATATCCAACAAAGGTCTAGTATCTAGAATATATAGAGAGAATTCTCAAAATTTAACAGTATAAAACAAAAAATCAAATTCGAAAATAGGCAAAGGATACAAAGAGACATTTTACCGAAGAGTATATACAGATGGAAAATAAACACACGAAAAGATGTTCAACATCATTAGCCATCAGGGATTAACCATTCCGGTGGAATTAAAGGTGTTGCCTAATAATCCAGTGGTTCTCCATCATGGCAGCAACGTTAGAATCCCCTGGGGTGGGGGCGGGCAGGGAACAGGTGAAAACCACTGACCCCAAGAGCTTTATTCCAGCTGGACACAGAGGATGCCCACGGTCATTCTTCTTGCAGCTTCAGCCTTCCCAGCTATGGTATTTTTGTGTCTATTTCTGGAGTGGCCTCTGTTTCTGTGGGCTCCTTCCTTCCAACCCGCTCCTCCTTACATCCCTAGTCTGATCTGTCTTGACTTATCAGCCTGTACATCCTCCCTTTTTTCATGAATGCTCATCCCCCCTCCACTGGTCCTTACTTATCCCAGTTTTCTTCCTATCTCTACAGCTCCATAGAGCAGGGGAATCTCATATGTCCTTCAACCTTCTTATGTTATATTTAAATTTTTCTGGGGAGAAATTTTGAACCTGTCAACAGGAAAGCATGATGTCTGAGATTGTGGTTGCCTCTCAAAATGTTGGTTGTATGGCCATTATGCCTTATAGAAAACATTTGGTACCCCTCTAGATCCCCTGGAATATTTTATACATACACCTATATCCACATCAATGTATCAATATATTTATATATATTACATATATTTAGATATATTATGGAGTGGAATCCTGAAAGTTGTTTGAAGATTGGAGAAATACAAGTTGAAAAATGTGCAGAAGTCTTCTAATTTATTCAAGATCTTTAGGAAATAATCAAAACCAAGTCAGAACACCTAAAGGTAGATATTGAGTATTCCTAAAGACTAACAAGGTTGGTGAAACGAGGAAAGTTTCAAGCTGGTACCTTTTATTATAAGACAGCAACTAAAGAAGTCTCTGAAAATTTTAGAAAGTTTCGGCCTATCAAAATGTCTTCATACAGAAAAAATATCCAACCAAATAATCAAAATAAATTCTGGCAAATAAGGTTCTGGGTTCTAAAGGTGTTTTATTAAGTAAGATGGCTTATGATAATAGTTATTGTAATAATAAATTGTATCAGTCATAGTCAATATATTTCTATAAGGGTCAGTCTTGTAATGATGAATAAGTTCTGGTCTTGGTTCCACTGTGTATGACACATGAATAACAAGGTGGGAAATGATGTTCCCAGGGAATTATAGCAAGTATGGGCATGGGAGCAATTTCAGAGAGTGACCATGGGAGCCAAGAGAACCCTCCCTCAAGGGGTGGTGGCCGTGTTGTGAGGAAGGGTTTCCAGTGTCTGACTTCCACTGGCATGGTCTTCCCCATGAGCTGGGAGTCAGGAAACGTGGCTTCAGGCACTGTCTGTAAGGCTGAAGGGCTCCTCGTTCAACATCCATTGACCTCATTTTTTGAATTGACAATGATATTAGCATTACCTTTATCTAGGATATTCTATAGGACAGGGCATTAAAAACTGTCTTATTAGCTACCATGTCTAGGTCACGCCACTTTATCCAATGTCTAGTGGCTTCCTAGTAAAAGTATGTCCCACAAAGGACTCAATACTGTCATTCTTGGCCAGAAAACTCATCAATTTCTTGGCCCTGTGATTTCAGACATCCTCTGAAAGTTCTTCAAGTCCAATTCCTGACTCCTGGAAGGCTGTTGTGAGTTAAGAACAGGACAAATCTAAGCAAAAAGTCACACAACACTATCAAAGTGAAGTGCCTCATCTTGTACCACAAGTCCAGGTGGAAACTAAAAGTGACAAAGAGGTTTTCCAATGATGCCATCCCCCTAAAAAAACCTCTGCATTATTTACCTCCAGGGATTCAGACAATTCACCACTTATAGGAGTTTCTTGGGAAACACCACTCGTGTCCCTCTTCCAGGGTCCTCTGCAATGGGTCTCTGCTTTGGGAGAGTTGTTTTGACTCTTTTCTACCAGATCTGGAACTTACGTCTCCAAAGTCTTAGCTGAGTTAAAATACTGACTCTTTGTTAAATACAAAAGTAATGTCTTTAGTTTCAAATCACTCCCCATAAAATACTTACTGATTACAAAGGGGAAAAAAGGGTCTGACAGACATCACCTCATCAAGGGATCAAAGTGAACACCCCCAGTAACAAGACAAACTGAAATCATGAACTGATAGGATGCAGTGAGAAAAACACAGCATCACTTCTGTGATACTCTTGCCAAATACAGAGAACCTGAATTTCATCATGAGAGAACATCAGGCAAACCCAGACTGAGAGCCATTCTATAAACGACCCGGACTGTCATCTTCAAACATGTCAAGTCATGAGAGCCAAGGAAAGCCTGAGGAGTGTTCCAGATGGAAGGAAACTAAAGAGACATGACAACAGAAAGCAATGTGTGATTCCAAACTGTCTCCTTTCACTACCAAGAAAACATTAGGATAAGTGGCGAAATTTTAATCGGGCTGAGGATTAGGTGGTAGTAATGCATCACTGTTAATTTCCTGCTTTGCAAGGTTGTATAATGGTTACGGAGGAGAATGACCTTGCTTGTATTCGGGGGGGAGAGTGCATCGGATTAGAAACGTACTCGCAAATAGTCCAAGGGGAAGAATTATTTGTACTGTACTTGTTACTTCCTTTAAGTTAGTGATTGTTTTGAAATCTAAAATACATACACATATATGTTTTTAAAAGCATGCCTTACATATTAGAGAGCTAGAAAAGAGTTTTTGTGTGTTTTTGTTTTTTCCGGGTCCAACTAGCCTGGAAAAAAGTCTTCTTTATTAATGTATCTTTCTCAGAGGTGGCTGGAAATGCTGCTCTAAGCTTGATGCACCATCTTCAGAGGATGAGTTCAGCTTTGAAATTGAAGAGACAAATGTGAAAACATCCAGGACTGTTGGAATTATCAGCCTGGGCTGATAAAAAACAAGCTTCATATAGATTGTATGAGTTATTTCAAACCAGGGCCTGGTTCCGGAACCACAAAATACGTGGTGTCCCTACTCTCACACTGAATTGTTAGAATCTACTCAGTAAAGAAAGTCCTTTTCACTCATCACAGTTCTCCCAGGAGAGAGAGAGAGAGAGAGAGAGAGAGAGAGAAAGAGATGCCTTTGAAACTGCCCTTCACAACAAAGCAACACCTTTTCCTAATAAGGCCATCCACACTCTCAGACAGAATCAGCCACGCAATATAGTTCAAGTTCTCTGTGCGTGCAATGTCAGACAGCAAGCAAAACATCTATTTATATGTTTTGTGATAATGACGTATATCTATTGTTCAGTCATTTCTCTACATCTTACAAAAAAAGCAGTGCTCTTGGGAACAGCCCTGGCTGCATCACTCCTGGCCAAACATGGGGGACTTGACCATCACCACAAAGCTGCCTCAAGTTACGGCTTGGCTTCCAACTTTGCCTTTTTACCCTTTTTAAGCTGAATAGAACAACTAGTTAATGAGTGAGGCATAATCTGGAGGTGGAGGCAGCAAAGACGAATTTAATTTGGCCAGAGGTCTGCAACTCAGTCTCTTTCCTCCTGAGCGCGGCGTTCTGTTATGTTCACGGTACCTTCCCTCTCTGGTTTGTCCCAAACTAAATGGAGAATGGAATGCGCCGCAGTTCAAACAGAACCCAGCTCGACAATAAAACCAAGGCCAGGCCTGCTGCTAACCTATGGGAGTGTTATTGTCAAAAGTCTTTCTGGAGGAGAAGGAAAAAGCCAGTGTCATCGTTGCGATGTGTGCAAACCAGGGGTTGTTCCGGGCCACAAATCACCCCTTCCCCTCCTGTTTCACACAGCTAACGTGAGTGGAGATGCCTGGGGCTGCATCTCCTGGTGGAAGGTGGGGCTTTTGTGATGGGGTTGGAGAAACTCTCCAGGGATAAACTGCTCCAGGAGCAATGGAGGTAAGAAGTGGTTGGGGACAAAAAAAAGGAGAGAAAAGTCACCGAGATCAATGTTGCAGGAAGCAGTAGGGAAAGTCTCCACGTGGGTTACTGGAGGGATTTTAGAGAGACTCTCTGGATCCAAAGTTTCTGGGCGAAGGTTGCTTGTTTTTCCTTTCTTTGAAAGAGACAGGTGTCTCAGGAGGGCTATGGCCTGGGGAAAAGAGGCTTTTTCTCATCCTGAGTCATATGAAGAGTATTCATCCTCTGGGCCAGGTGGGCAATCTCCCAGGAGACAATAAACCACTAACAAGGCTAGGACCTCTCTGTGATCCCACTGGCATGGAGTGACAGAGAAAGCTGACCTGGGCAGCAGGACCCCTGAGTTCCAGCTGCAGTTTTGAGATTAAGCGCTGGTGGGACCACAGAAGGAGCCTTTGAGGATGCGGTGACGCAGTTTCCCCACCTGTGTAATGAGTGAGTTGTGCAGGGTCCTTCCTGGTTCCACCCTTCGTGCCTCTGGTCTTGGTGAAGACCCAGCATGGCAAACAGGAGGTGCTGTTACTTCCAGAACCCTGCTTGAGAACCACATCTCCCTGCTGTACCATGGAGACAGAGCGGACCCATGGAACCCAATCGATGCTGTAGGAGGGCAAGACTCAACCCTTGCCCTGGCTGTGACTGCTTCGCCAAAAGCCCGGAGAGAAAAGATGGGCTCTCCTTCCCTGGTGGGAACTCTAGCTCAAATCTCACTTGCTTTGTGACAAAGGCTAGTGACATAACGACTAAAACCATGATGATAATCTTACTAATGATAGCAGGTGACACCTAATTTACACTCACTACGTGCCAGGCCCCTTCCCAAGCCCTTCCTGTCCTTACTCCTGTACCCTCTCTCTACCTTGTTTACAGATGGGGAAACCAAGGCACAAGAAGGCTGGGTTGCTTGAGTTAGGACACACAGCCAGTAGGCTGTGGGGCTGCGATTTGAACTCCAACAGGCAGTGGCCATTCGTGCTGTCCACTTTGGGGCATCTCTTTTAATGATCTTATCATATAACACCTTTGCTTCAACTCGTCAGTGGCTCCAATCATCTAGACTATAAGCTAAAGTCAACCCCCTTGGCAAGGAGTGCCCAGCCCTGTGTGAGTGCCCTGGCCACCCTGCCTGGCCTCACCTTGCTGCCCTGTCCACCTGCATCCAAGGCTCCAGATGTGAGGGTCATTTGCCTTCTCCAAGTGGACCATGCTCCCTCCCTGCCCTACTTCTTTTGCCTGGTAACCAGCCCATCACCATGTCCATCTGGCAAATTCCTGGTCAGACATCACGTCATGAACAGGGTGGCCCCTTCTGAGGAGACTTTTCTGGCTCCTCCCGGCGGAATGAAGCACGTTTCCCCGTCTGTGTTTCTCCACATTGTGTCCACAGTGTGCACATCTCTGTGTTACAGACCTGAGCTCATCGGAGCAGAGCTGCCTGCTTGCCCTGGTCTGTTTCCCCACTGAACTGGGACTTCCACTGCATCTCATTTAGTTTTGTATTCCCAGTGTCTAGCACACAGCAGACTTGCAATAAATATTTGCGGGATTGAATTACATGACTTGGTGACTTTGGATTCATATGTCTTCCCAGGGCAAAACTTAGATCGTAAATCCTTGGAAGGCAAGGACGGTTCCTTCCCCCCCGCACACATTTCTCGGTGCTGGGGGCATTGTTGGTGCTAAGCAAGTATTTGTTAGGTAAATGAATAAATGAACAACTACCTTGAGGAAAAGCTTTAACATGAAATGGGTAAAAGGAAGATCTAGATCCAGTTATCAGAAGAAACACCCAGTTTTCTGGATCTTATCCGCAGAAGTAACCAATGGGGCTAAAAATGGTGGACAGTGAGAGATAAAGAAATTATTTCAGGAACACAGAGCAAGTAAAAGGTCAAGCAGGGAACATAGCTTTTTAGATTAGGAAAAGAGCCTTGTTAATATAACAGTAATTGATATTTTGTTCCATGGGAAATCTGTCTCCAAATTTTATTTTCCTCTTGAGGTTGTACTGTTTACATGAAACCAAAACTACTCTGATGTATTAGTGCCACTGACTATTCTTTCCACTAAATACCAAGAAAAAATTTACTTCCACCGGTCCATAAACACAAACTCATTTTCTTTATTATGTCTTTGTTTTCTCTTTGTCCAATTACTTGAAAATAAGCTTTATGCTTCTACAGGGTATGAGGTGATGAGATTTCTGACCATGAGAAAGGAGTTTTCACAATCTACAGATATAAATCTTGGAAACTTATGCTAAACCACAGAAGAAATATTTAAACAATAACAGATTCCTTTCTTCCTTTTTTTTTTTAAGGATTTAAATTTCTTTCCAGTAATTCTAATTTCCCACTTCAGGTCATTTTAAAGGAGGCCCCAGAGTAAAATTTTATTGTAGACACCAACTTAATCTCATCACTCCCTGGAAACACTCCACCCTCAAAGGTGGCCTTATAATTTGGGTCAGAGTTTGTTGTTGCTGTTGTTTTTAGGTAGAAACTACCTCTCTGGCCCTTTGATTTACGTCACATTTACTTCAAAAGATACAGTCTTTGAGGGGAATAAATGAGCAAATCTAATGTGTGTTTAAAATATTCTCTTAATTGTTTCTGTACGTATTTCTGGAAAGAAGGACATTTTTGGAGGAAGAATAGTCACGAACATTACTGGCAGATAGAGGCCATCTGGAAGAGTTTATAAAAATCGCAGAGTTTTTGTTCTGGCTGGGGTTGATGGTCTGGCCCTACTTTTTCAGTTAGGGAAACTGAGGCTTCTTAAGGGCCTGGAGGAGATCTCAGATGCTGGCTGAGTGGGGCCCTCATTCCAGGCTTCCCGATGCCCAGTCCAAAAGAGCCAATCACAATCCCACTAACTGCAAAAAGTCCTCCTGGTGACCACGACTCTGAAGGAAATTGTTGGTTAGGAAAATTCCAACACTGGGGCGCATCCTCTGTTACAGAAGATGCCAGATAATGAACCTACTTTACAAGCGTGTGAGCTGTTCAGTAGGAGGAAACGAAGAATAAGGGGCATGGAAGTGAGGCCCGTTATGGGAGAGCACCTGACTTTCGAAAAAATGACTTTTATAGTTAGTTCGCAGCCCTGACTCTAACGATGTTCCTCCCTCCCCTGAAAGGACAAATGGCCCACCCATGAAAAAAGATGATGTACTCTCTGAGTTTTAGAAATCATAGAAAACGGACTAAATAAATACATCATTAAGTCAGAAGGAAATGATGCAAGGGAGACAAGGGATTTTCATATTTGACCTGAATAGTGGAATTTTAAAGCTTACATTACCATGGAAGGGTTGAAAGGGTTAGAAACAGATAACGTACAAATGGGCAGAAAAAGTAAGATACCTGCTCCAGGTAACACCAGGCAGAGATGAGAAGCCCCGCCCACCAGATGTGGGAAGCATGGCGTCAGGAATCCTCTGGAGGGCACCAGCCCGTTGGGAGGGGAACAGCTTCCTGCACATAGAGAGTTTCCTGGTGTCACCTGGGGGGATTCATCTCAGCTGCCCTAGGGGTGACCGTGTGGAAACTGGACTACAGGACAGTTCAGCCACACCTATCAACGTGTAACCTGAATATAGCCTGGGTCCAGCAAGTCAACTGCAAGGGGTTTATTCTACGGATATACTCACAAATACACACCAAGTCACGTAAAAGGCTGTATTACAGTAGTATTTGTGACTACATAATAGGGGAATGACCTAAATGTCCATCAACAGGAACAGGTCACACAAGGAACATCTGTAGGAAAGGAATGAGGTAGAGATACACACGAGCGTCTCTGCAGGAGAGTGTGTTGGCATGTTACCTTTCATGTAAAAAGCAGGGGATGTACTTATGAATGCATAAACAATGTCCAGAAGGATACATGAAAGTCTGTTATCTCTGGTTCCCTCGAAGTCTAAGGAAATCTCCACAATGACAATAATAACATCATCTCTCTCTAGACAGAGCTTACATGTGTTGGCACCCATTTGTGAACTTTACATGAATTAACAAACTTAATCTCCACTTTACAGACAGGGAAACTGAAGATCAGGGAGTTTCCATAACTTGTCTAAAGCCACCCAGGCTGGCAATGGAGGAGCTGGGTTTGAACCCTGGCAGTTCACCATTACACTGTGAAATTTACTTTTCATTGTATATCCTGTTTAACTATTTGAAATTTTTCCGTTACCGTATTTATTCGTATATGTTTTCAGTGAAAAAAAATGTAAAAAGAGACTGGTTGGCCCCTTCCCTTCTTCTCATTAGAGCCCCAGACTGGTCTTTGGGTGAAAGACCCATAAGAGGAAGGATACAGTGCTGGCAGTGGGTCCAGATGCAGGAGGAGTCCAGGGAACTGAGGTGTCTGCTGGGGGCGCGCTGGGGTGGCTTGGGGAACACATACATGGGGGGTGAGGAGAAGCAGATCACTTCTCCATGGGCTGCACTTCCTTTCTTCGATCACAACTCTCTATCTCGATTAAAGATTTGCTGTTTTCATCCTGCTGCAGAACATGCAAAACTTTGCCTTACCAGCAACTGTCATTGACTTTTGACCATTCATCATGTTTTTAAGAGTCATAAGCAATTTTTATTTTCCTGCAGAGCTGTGGGAGTATCTGACTTTCCCACGCCAAGCAGCAGTTCTGAGGGAGTTGACTCCCATAGTGATCTCTGTACACTTCAGGTGCAGGGAGAGTAGGAACTTGATAAACCAGCCTGAGGTCAGAAGAAAAGCAGGAGAGGGGCCCCAGGTAATGTGTAATGTGACCTCACATGCTCGCAGGCTCCAGGTTCACGGAGCCAGGCAGGTAGCATGACTTCTTCCTGGCCACCCGTTTTTCCCAATGGTTCAATGTATTATAGCGCTGAAGGCAAAATCCTTTTGAAATTTTACAATAAAATACAAGAAACCTTACGTGTGTACTACGACTTCTGTATATGTCTCCCCCTTCCCCGAGCATTAGAGATGATAAATTCACTGACTTCCGGGTAGGGGTAGCCTGGGAAGATTACTGAGAAATGTTCCCAGCCTGCTAATTGGTGGGTTAAGGATGCTAGGGCGGGAAAGGCAGGGAGGTCAGAGTCTAGCTCAGGACGGGTGGGGTGGAAACCTTAGGATGCTTTTTAAACCATAGGATGGGGGCTTCCCTGGTGGCACAGTGATTCAGAATCCACCTGCCAGTGCAGAGGACACGGGTTCGAGCCCTGGTCTGGGAAGATCCCACATGCCACGGAGCAACTAAGCCCGTGGGCCACAGCTACTGAGCCTGCGCTCTAGAGCCCGCGAGCCACAACTACTGAGTCCACGTGTCACAACTACTGAAGCCCGTGCGCCACAACTACTGAAGCCTGCACACCTAGAGCCCGTGCTCCGCAACAAGAGAAAGCACCGCAGTGAGCAGCCCGCCCACCGCAACGAAGAGTAGCCCCCGCTCGCCGCAACTAGAGGAAGCACAGCAACGAAGACCCAACGCAGCCAAAAATAAATAAAATCAAAAAAATTTTAAAGTAAATAAATAAATAAACTATAGGATGAGAGACGTGATGTGGTGTATGTTTTTGGTTGCTGTGGAGGGAACACTATCGAGGGAAGAGTGGAATCAGAGCAGGGGAGGTGCTGTTGTGAGATTCCAGGTGAAAGATGATGGTGGCCACGATGGCGAGAGCTGGGGAGGTGGTGAGGAGTGGCTGGGCCCGGGGTCTGCTTCGGAGGTAGAGCCGTAAAATTTGCTGACGTGGGAGAGTGAAGCACATGGGAATCCAGGATGACTTGGGAAGGAAGCAGGTGTGGGCTCTGAAGGGTGGCGTGCAGCCTCCTGCCTTATTCCAGGTGGCCTCTGGGGGGTGGGGGTGGTCCCTGGAAACAGGGGCCGGGGATGAGGCAGGTGCTGTTGTGACGAGGAGCCCTGGATCCAGGGCCAGGCTGCCTGGTCACCGCCTGGTCCTGCTGGGCACTAGCTGTGCGGCCTTGGAAAGGTACTTAACTGCTCTGTGCCTCAACCTCCCCATCTGGGAGGGAAGGAGGGTTCCAGTCAGGATCAACACACGCGAATCACTCAGAAAAGTACCAAACACACAGTACGCTCAGGAGACGTAGCCCCAAGAAGATGGAAAGCAGGAGGGACCTTGCGGGTTTGGGGTCAAGCCGAGGCTAGTTTCTCCCACGTGGGGCGGTCTTCACTGGGGTAGAGCTGCCCACGGAACCAGCCTCTAACAGAAACTTCTGGGAAACTTTCAGAGGCTTCAACGTGACTGTTTATCCAGCCAGAAGTGATCTGTGAGGCAAGTTGTTCTCTAATAAACACAGCAATTTGTGAGGAGTTTTTGGTTTTTGTTCTTGGAAAAGAATATTGTTGTTATATAGGCTACAGTGAAGAGAACAATTTGTAAGCCTCAAAGCCTTGGCCTCAAAGTTATTGTTTTATTGAACTGCTCTCTGAAATAGTTCCGTTTTGCCTTTTTTTTTTTTTAAAGCAGTATTTAATAAACCAATTTGAGCAGGAACAGAACCCCTGCAAACGTAAGAGATGGGATCCTCATACAGTAAAAAGATAGTGTTATAGTTAAGAGCTGTCCTCTAGAACTGAGCTGCCTGGGTTTGGTCCTGGCTCTGCCTTAGACCCACTGTGTGACCTTGAGCAAGCTACCTAACCTCTCTGAGCTTCTGCTTGTCTCAGATACGAAATGGAGAAGATAATGAAAGCTTACACATAGCTTGTGGTGAGACTGGAATAGAGTAACGTGTACAAAGTAAAGCTCACCATAGTAAAACCTGCAGTAATTAGGAATATTATAGTAGTAGCACATGACATACAAAGTAAACAAACATAAGACATTTAAAAAAACCACACAATGCCCACCCCATTTTCTCACTCCCTATTAGAAAGTATCAGACAGTTCACGCTGCACTAACGAAACCCTCCGAACCTCAGTGGCTTGGGAGAGAGACAGAGATGGGGGTGGGGCAGGGTTTCTGCCTGGTCTGTGATGTCATTGGGTGGGTGGCGTCACCTCTGGTGGTCTGCACCAGAGGGAAGGGGAGCTGGAGAGCCAGGCACCGCCTCTTAAATGCTTCTTCCTGGAAGTAACACGTGCCATCTCTGCTTGTGTTCACCAGCCAGAACAAGTCCTGGCCTCGGGGAGCTCCAGGGAAGTAGGGAAGTGAAGTCCCCCCGTGGCCGGAAGTAGAGGCTGGACAGTAAGTGGGTCTCACCCAGCCCCCCGGGGCCCTGCCAGGCAATATCCCAGCTCAGCAGGAGAATGAGACGTGCGTGTCCCCCTGAGACAGGGGACTCCATCCCTACAAGGCATCCTCTCAGACCCCCCCAGTCTCCTGTCCTCCCAGCATCAGGGTGGCCCCCTAAGAATATTTTTAACAGTACTGAATCCTGCAAAGTCATAAAAATGGCTCTAGAAGCCTGTCCAACAAGCACTATGTGTAGTGATATTCTAGAATTCCGGGTTTTCACTGTAATTTTGATGACTAGGTGGTCGTCACCGTGAGAATTCATAGAAGAAAGGCTGAGAACTAGACCCCAACCAGCTCTCATTTAATACTGAAAGCAGAATGTAAAGCGAGGTGCTCTAATCATAGGCTCTCACGATAAGGTTTAGATTCACCTGAAACCCTCTCAACGTTTAAAGTTTTTACATTATGAAAATGCCAAACACTCTCAAAAGCAGAGATGATTGTGGAATGAAATACTTATACGAAGGCTTGGTATCATTTCCCCACTGCTGCTTCTGGATGTATCTCTAAAAAATACAGACTTTTTTTTTTTTACATGACCACAGCCCATTTTCACACCGAGTAGTTCCTGGGGCCCTCTTATTCCCAGCCTGTGATTAAATTCGCTCAACTGTCTAAAATTTTTATTTGAAGTTGATTTGTTCTAAGTGGGATCCAAATTAGGTCTACAAATAGCTGTTGGATAGTATGTCTCTTTTTTTTTTTAAAAAAAGTCTTTTGTTGATTTATTTGCATTTCTTGGATTACTGATGATACCGTAACACATTGTCTACCACCTGAAGTTACTTCTCTGCAAATTGCCTGGTCAGCTGCAATTCTATTATTTGTGGGTTATTTTCATTTTGTTTGTGGAACGGTATTATATGTTTTTTTAATTGAAGTATAGTTGATTTACAATGTTATATTAGCTTCAGATGTACAGCATGGTGATTCCATGTTTTCACAGGTTGTACTCCATTAAAAGTTATTACAAAATAGGTTGTTGTGTCTTCTAAACTAGAGAAGCCCCTATGTCTGCCCCCGCCCCCCTGCGTGCCATGGGCTGATGGCAGATACAGCGTCAATGTCCTGTGGAATGCCCCGCTTTCTGGATTTGTCTGCTTCCTTCCTTGGGGTTCATTCACTTTCTTCTTTTGGGTCCTGTCTCCAGAAGTTAGCTCTGGAGGCCTGATTTGGTTTCGACTCAGCTGTTCCGGTAAGGAGCTTTCACAGGAGGTGCCAGGCGGCCCACAGCGCATCCCATCTGCAGGTGCGCGGGGTCCCGTTACCCACCTAGCGGGATGCTTAGCGAGTCGCCCGTTGTCAAACGGACGTGCAGTCGTCCCTTCACGTGCAGATCATTCCCTGGCGAGTGTGGCTTGATCAATCATTTCATTAGAGGTTGCAAAAGGCTGTTTTTACAAATTCATTACCTTTTCCCCATTCCTTAGTGAGATTCCTTCAATAAAGTGGTTTTCCCTCATCCACTTAGAAACGGGGTCTATTTCATTACCCTTGAATACAGTTCATAAGGAAGGGCTGGATAGGAGCTTAATTCTTTCCTTTTAAGGCTCATTTTCAGAGTAAGGATTTGGTGCCCTAGTTAATTCCCACGGTGTCCAAAGGTTGTGTTTCTTGGTTGGTTGGTTTGGTTGGTTGGGTTTTTTTTTCTTTTTTTTGGTGGGGGATGAGAGTCTCTCAAATGGTGAGGATGATGATGATGATGATGATGGACTCATGGGGTTTTACCTATTTAGTGTATTTCAATCAATTGCATTTACCAATCCTCTTTGTTCTTCTATTTCTCCCTCTTTAGCCACTGGGAGGCCTTCCACTTTGGCTCCTACGTCCTTTTCACGTGACCCATCAGTCTCTGCTTTCTTTCATCACAACATATCTCAGCTCCTCTTGCCTGTTTCCTGCCTAGACTTGGCAGTAGCTGTACCTCCAAAGAGCCCTGCTTCCTCCTAGCGGGCCTACTGATTACATTCTAGAACACAAAATACATGTCTCCCTACGCTCATCAGCCTGGGCACGAGAGCTAACATCTCTTCCTACCCCACCTCCCCCAGAGCCGCCCACTTAGCAGCTCGGCTTTCTCCCAAAGGTCTGGAATAGATGACATTCTGCGGTCACCTCATAAAGCTTCATTGCATTCCAAATGGGTAAATAATTGCATTCTTAGTATTTTCCTGATGCAGCTGTGAGTCTGAGAAGTGACAGACGCAGTGAGATGTAAACCAAGGCACAAGCTAGTCAGAGAGCAATGTGGACTTATAAGCAAAGGGGACCCTGAGGTCAAGGGAGCAGTGAGATGAGGGCGACGGGGCCAAGACATGAGGTGGCACCGGGTCTTGCCCTGAACTCATGTGCCAGCCCTGAGGGACTGGCCCCCTTTCCCTGGGAGCATATCACCGTCTTGGAAAGAGGGAACGCAGCTTCCAGAAGGATTCCCAGGGAGCAGAGGAAGAGGAAGGGGACCTGACTGAGATCAGCTGAATACACCAAACCATCAGTGGTGGGCAGGGGGAAGAGGCGCCAGAGACAGCTCCTGTCCCGTCCACATCCACCAGGAACCAGTGACACAGGAGGGGGCGGACGCTGCCCTTTGCAAAGACAAATGAGCAGATCCGATGAATGAACAAGGGAATGTCCATGCCAAGTTCCCTTGAACTTGAGCAAGGAAACTTGGTACAAATTATAAACATCAGTAAACGAACTACCAATTGGGTTCCTGAATCACTGGCAACTTGGAATCCAGAGGAGAGCCCTTCAGAGATGTGACATGGACTCTCTAGGTGCGAGGTGAGACAAAGATCTGATTTAACCACCGGCCCCCCCACCCCCTTGGAATAGCGGGTTATCTTTCAGAGAAATGCAATGTTGATCTCTTCTCCTCGACTTTGGCTCGGGACGGAAAGAATCTTCCACTGTGTGTCTGGAACTCGTGGAGACCGGGCACGCGGAATCTAGCTAAATTTACGCTCCGGGCTGCATGCCATCTGTTAAGCCCTGTTGTGCAATTAGCAGAGCTCTCCTTTGTAAACCGTGTGGCCTCCTGCACAGCTCGCTGAGTCCCGGCCATCAGAATAAGTTTTATATGGGCCGTCACTGCTCAGGGCTCTGCAAGTCATTTCCCTCGCCTGAGACCATACAAGGTCAGGGCTTCTGTCCACTTCGTTTCAAGGGTCACCTAACCAGGTCCTGCAGGATTTCACATCTGATTCAAAGGCGCCCGGTGTCCTGGTGTTCCCAGGAGAAATGTGGGGAAATGAAACCCATGGCTGACACCTGGAAGAGGCTGCTGGGGGGCTCCAGGTGGGCTTTGCAAAACTCCGTGTTCAGGCAAAGCCCCGGTGTTTTAAACAGACAGGAAGCTGGCAGAGAGAGCCTCCCCGAATGACCAGCCTGTCGATGTCATTTTCTGCCTGCCGTGCCAGTCTGTCTCCTGAGGGCACAAGTCTGAGGTGGCTTTGAGATAAAGCACATTCGGGGTGTGCTGACTCGTGATCTCAGTGCCGCTGGGGTCCCCAAATCCAAGGAGAAGCCGCACCCAGAAAGCTCTCCGCGGGCGCGGGGGTGGATTTGGAGCACCCGGTCCAGCATCTGTTCCTGCTACTTGTACTGTCACCCTCTGCATCCATCACCCTCTCTTTCCGTCCCCCCTCCCAACCCAAACGGCCCCCGCCTTGACAGTGGCCACGCTGAGTAGGTTAATACTGAATTACGAATGCCAATAATTACTGATACTGATATTACTGAATGTAATACTGAGCGTTGGAGCTGAAGCGAGACAGCAAGGGTGGCGAGATCTCACCTGGGGTCTCTCTGGGGAGGGGGTCCCATCCCCTTCTTTGTCCTTTCAGGGATATAATACTTTCGAAGACTACCGGGAAAAGGTTTCAATTTGAAAAGCGTTAAGATGCACGTTCAGCTGGTAGAAGCCGCCACTCCTCTACTGATGAGAAGACACTGAAGACGTTGGGAAGGGACTTCCCAGGTGGTCCAGTATCCACCTTGCAATGCAGGGGACACAAGTTCGATTCCAGGCGGGGGAACGAGGATCCCACATGCTGCGGGGTGCCTAAACCCGCGACGCAACTGCTGAGCCCGCGTGCTCTGGAGCCCACGAGCTGCAGCTAAGACGCGATGCAGTCACGTAAATCAATCAGTAAATATCTTTTTTTTTTTAACGTTGAGAAAACTGCTGGGAAGCTGATTTCAGGGCTGGACTTCTGGACCTTTCTCTGTCTTCAAGCAGGCCTGCCAGGGCACTCTATTCTCAGAGCTTCTACACAATTCGGGGTGGAGGGCCGGAGGGGAACATGGGAGGAAGCAGAGACAGGCTTGCTTCAGACTCCCCCGGACTGTCAGCGGGGTAAACATGTGAGGCTCAACGTCAAGTCAGTGCTTAGCGGCCTTGCTCTTCGATCCCCGCACTGAGCTCATCTGGGGGCCTCCCCTGGGCTGGGGGCAGAGCTAAGGGCCCGGGGCCCCAGATCCGAGCAAACCGCCGGCTTCCCGGGTGTCGTGTGGGACCGCCTCCTGCAGGGGGCGCTCGGGAGCCCCTCGCCCTGTACACTGGGGGTGGCGTGGCCTCGCAGAGGGGCCGGCGCCAGCTCTGCAGGATTTCCCTCTGGTGCCAGAGAACAACCCCGTTTTCTCTGCCCATCTTTTCTCTCTCCTAGTCCTGCTACATAGGGGTGGTTCCTTCTCCCAGTCTGTGCCCCAGCTTCCGTTTTCCTGCCCCCTTCTCCCCCTCTCTTGGTTCTCCTCTTTTCTCCTTTCCTCTGTCTACTTGTGGTCTCTTTGGCCTGCATCATCCCACCCCCCCCCCATCAGTCCACCTAATCAGTCAAGTCACCAGGAGCCTGCTGCATGCCAGGCGGTTCTCCGCACCGGAGATGGGGCAGGTACAAGGCAGAGAGATCCTGGACCTCTAAAATGGACCTGGTGGGCGATGGTGGGACAGACTGAGGACAAGGAAGCCGAGGGGTGGATATGGTAATCTCAAGAGGTGAGAGATGCAATAAAGAAGATAAATTAGAGAAATGAGACCGAAAGCGATGGTGGAGAAGGGAGCACTCTTGTAGCCAATTTGGTCGAGGAAGGATTTTTTTGAGAAGGTAACATATACTTCGGACTTGAATACTGAAAAGGAGGTGGCTGTGTGAAGAGCTGAGAGAAGGTCTGGCAAGTGCAAAGGTCCTGAGGCAGCTGGGAGCTGGTGTATCTGAGCTGGGAAGGAGGCCAGTGTGGCCACAGCTTAGCGAGCCCCAGGTACCGAGGTGGATGAGTAAGTGGGAAAGTTGTAATCTGCAGGAAAGGGTTTGGGTTTGATTCTGGTTGAGTCAGGAAGACGCTGGCAGTACTTAAGCAGGTGAGTGGTAAGAGAATATTTCTGTCTTAGGAAGCTTCTGTCTGTGCAGAGGGGCAGGGGTGGTGGCCAGGAGGCCAGCTGGGAGGCTTTGCAGTAGCCCAGAGATAATAGGGGCTTAGACCCTCAGCAGAGCAGAAGAGGGGAGACAAGAGGTCAGATTCAGGGTACCTTTGGGAATCCGACTGGCTAAGGCAAAGAGATAAAGAGGCTAAATTTCCTTTCCTTCCCTTTTCTCCCCTTTCCTCTTCGGCCTCCTTCTCCTTCTCCTTTTTCTCAATTGAATGGTGCCATATATTGAGAGTAGCAGGTTAGAGGTGGGGAGAAATCAAAAGATATACTTTGGCCATGGCCTCAGCTAACCTCTAAGGCAACTTGGAGAGAATCAGAAAGGCACCCCCATGGAAGGTACCTCCTCTGCTGTGCGGTTGGAGCCCACACCTGAGCTCAGGGCTTAGGAAGCTGGACATGGGCTGCACACCCATCTGGCTCCCTTGGCTTGGCTGCCTTAGGCAGTACACAAGCTGGACAACGGTCCATGGCGACCCTGGTCTGGCCCGTATCACATCTGAGATACCTGTTAGGCATCCAAATAGAGATGATAGGTAGACAGCTGAATATGTGGGTCTGAATTTCAGGGAGAAATCAGGGCTAGAGATGTGAATTTAGGAGGCATAAGAAAAGACAGAATTTAAATTCAGGGGGTTGTTTGAGATGCCCTAGGCTGTGAGGGTGAAGGAGGAAGAGAAGCAGGCTAGGAAGTAAGCCTGGGACACTCCATGATGCAGCAGTCAGGAAAGAGGAGGGGGACGCAGCAGAATGACCCAGAAAGAGCTGCTGGTGACACGGGGACAACCTGGGAAGTGACGACCCAGACAGCAGATGAAGAGAGGATTTGAAGAGGCAGAGATGGGCTCTGTCAGGTGACGCTGAGGCTTAAGTAAGATGAGTGGTGAGCGGAGCATCTGGTCAGATGGAGACTCGGGGTGCAGAGTGCGGGAAACGGGGCAAAGCTTGATTGGAATGGGCTGGGCACAGAGAAGGAGACAGAGGCGACCCTGTGGAGGCTTTCTGATAAAAGGGGGAGAGAGAAAAGCAGGAGGTGAGTGTGAGCACAGGGCAGGCAGCGAGGTTCAACCAGAGAAGACCAGGAGGACAAAGAAAGAGTAAGGGAAGCAAGGGACCAGAGGGTGTCTGCAGAGTGATCATTGGCGCATAGGACACAGACTCTTATTAAAAAAAAAAAAAAAAGGCCTGAAATACACGTAAGAGAATATATATAGTCAAGACCTTTCCTAGCTCAATCGCAAGGGCAGAAAGTATTAATAAGAGGACTATTTGATGAAATGATACATGTATCAAAGTTACTGTAAAGGAATCTGCAAGCAACACTTATAAACTGACTTTGAAGCACTTGCTAAGTCCAAGCTCTGTAGTGAGAATTTTATATGCATTATTATTTAATTAATTATTTATTTATTTTTGGCTGCGCTGGGTCCTCATTGCTGTGCGTGGGCTTTCTCTAGTTGGGGCGAGCAGGGGCTACTCTTCGTTGCGGTGCGCGGGCTTCTGATTGCGGTGGCTTCTCTTGTTGAGGAGCACGGGCTCTAGGCGCGTGGGCTTCAGTAGTTGTGGCACGTGGGCTCAGTAGTTGTGGCGCACAGGCTTAGTTGCTCCTCGGCATGTGGGATCTTCCCGGACCAGGGCTTGAACCCGTGTCCCCTGCACTGGCAGGCGGATTCTTAACCACTGTGCCACCAGGGAAGTCCCTATATGCATTATTTTTATTTAGTCTCGGTACAATACTTTCTTATAGGCACAGAATCTGAACTTTCAAGGCTGTGCAGTTAACTAAGTTATAATGCTTCTTCAAACTTGGAAAGGATATTTACAACATATATGACAATTTTAAAAGACTGAATATTCATTAAATATTAAAAGCTCTTATACATCAATAAGAAAAAGAACCACTTAATAGAAAGATAAAGCAAGGAGCTACAAACAGGCAATTCAACAGAAGAAGGAAATACAAAAGGCTAATAATATGCTCCTCAGCACCCCTAAGATACAGGAAATTCAACAATAATAAAAGCCTATTCGTTTAGCAGAGATTAAAAACATACCGAAAGCTGGTACTGTCATTCATTTTGCCAGAGCTTAAATTGGTACAACCTTTGTAATCGCCAATTTGGCAATATTTGAGGTCATCTCCTTTTACCCAGTGGTTCCTATTTAGAATTTATTTTATAGAAATCAAGCATGTAAAGATATATGTTCAAATATTTGTTTTAGATTATTTATTATAGAAAAAAATCCAAATGGCCACCAATCAGGAACTGGTGACATAAAGTATGGTAAACCATAGAATGAAATATAATGAAAAACTTTCAAATATTGAGGTAGAAGCCAAAGAACTGACCTGTGAAAAGTCTACAGCATATTGTTTAGTGAATAAAAGAACTGTATTGAGGGCTTCCCTGGTGGCACAGCGGTTGAGAATCTGCCTGCCAATGCAGGGAACACGGGTTCGAGCCCTGGTCTGGGAAGATCCCACAGGCCGCAGAGCAACTGGGCCCGTGAGCCACAATTACTGAGCCTGCGCGTCTGGAGCCTGTGCTCTGCAACAGGAGAGGCCGCGATAGTGAGAGGCCCGCGCACCGCGATGAAGAGTGGCCCCCGCTTGCCACAACTAGAGAAAGCCCTCGCACAGAAACGAAGACCCAACACAGCCATAAATAAATAAAATAAATTAAAAAAAAAAAAAAAGCCTGCCTGATTTTCAGGAATATTAAAAAAAAAAAAAAAAGAAATGTATTCAGTGTGTAAACGATAATTCTATTTAGCCTCATGTCTACTTGTTTGTGTAGAGACAAGGTATAGAATAGCATACACGGAACTGTTCTTCTTTGGGGTGTGCTTTTGGGGAGGCTTTCACTTTTATTTTCTATGTTTCATTGTTTCAGTTATCTTCCACTGAATATATATTATTTTTATTGTCATAAAAAAGGAAATAAAATGGCATATAATTAAGGCGCTTCATCAGGATGGGAGTTCCTTTTTTTTTTGGCTCTGTCAATCGTTACCATTTTCCCTCTCCCCCCTCCCCCTGCCCCCCCTTCCTCCCTCCTCTTTCTTCTCTCTCCTTCTACCGATTCCAGTTGAGTACCTGTGTGCCACCCTGCCCAGATTACAGCTGCATCGCCTGTGGAGGGCGGAACTCTATCCATCAGGTATTCTGTACCCGGCACGGTGACCAGCACCCTTCCAAGTGCAGGCCGCCTCAGTTAGCACTTGCTGTTGAGCAGTGGATTCAAGGATGGTAACACATCTGCTTTCCACTGTTCCACTGGAGCAGCGAGGCTGTTACACTTGCTGGACCCACTGTGAGCGGAGAGCTCACTACACCGAACGCTCAAGGTCAACTTGTTGAAGGGCTCACAGAGAACTCGGGCTGTCTTGAGGTCTACGTTCGGGTCAGCTATCTGCCCTGTGCTTGGCACAGAAGCCACATTGCACGTACTCCATAAACGCTGGATGCGGTGATTATAGTTAACGCTGCCGTACGGTTACTCACAAGTTATTCAGAGGGTAGATCCCAAGAGTTCTCATTACAGGGAAAAAGAACATTTTTTTTTTCTTTTTTTTTGTATCTATACGAGATGATGGATGTTCGCTAAACTTACTGTGATGATCATTTCATAATATATGGACGTCAAATCATTACGCATCCACCGGAAACATATACAGTGCTGTACATCAATTATATCTCAGTAAGACTGGGGAAAACATGACTAAGATAAAAAATAAACGTGGAATGAATGAATGGGTGGACAAAAGAATAAATATCAATGTATCTTACCATTGGTGGTTCCTGAAATATTCTGCGTTCAAAACCGTCATACCTGAGACCCTTGCTCCTCGAGCTGTGACCCGACGACCAGCAGCAGCGTTTCACCTGGGGGCTTGTTACAAATGCAGCATCTTGTGCGCCCCCCGGACCTGCTGAGACAGATGTGCATTTGGACACGATCCCCAGCAATTCGCATGCGTGTGTGTGAGGCCTGCTTTAGAGGGAAAGCAGTTGGCAGCTGTTTTTTAAATTTCTGGGTTTAATGTTCTCTAGCTCTTCGGTACTTAATTATGAGACTTTATAGAGGTTTCACTGGAGAATCGGCTAAGAGGAGGCGGCCCTGCATAACGGCAGACTTTCGCCGGCTAGGAGAGAGTTTACGGAGCAACGTTTAAATCAAGGATAAAATGTCTGTGTTCCCACGATGCGGCTAGTCCTCTATTTCCGCTTTAGCTGTGCCGGGTTCCAGCCTCCCCTGGGATGGTCAGGATTGAGGCAAGAAGGCCTCCTCTCTGGGTGAGTGAAGCAAGCTGGCTATTTACCCTCCACAGCCTGCACCTGAAGCCAGGTCAGTGGTCCTATGAAGCTCCCCGGCGGTGGAGTGTTTTCCATCTGGGAAGTAGCTCAGAGCCCAGCTCAGCTGCCAGGGACAAAGAAGGCTGTGGCTCTCGCCCTGCTTTCTGCTGGCCCACACTCTCAAAGCCCCATGAAATCAGCCTCCTCCATCCAGCTCTTTACAGACAGGCGGGGTGGGCTCTGCAGGGGTGTCCAGGATTATGATGGAGGGGCCCTGGCAGGGAGGAGTGGAAAACAAGTCCTGATTCCAAGCCCAAGTCCTGGTTATGCGCCCCTTGCTGCTTTCCAGAAGACTGCTGATGCAGGCTGCCCTCGGCCAGGGCTGGTCCAGCCTCCAGAGCAAGGCCCAGGCCGATGTCCACTGTGGGGGCGGGGAGGGGGGGCACACCCACTCCCCATGGGAAGGAAGGTGGCTTCACCTGGTCCATCAGCTGAAGAGCTAGGAAGTAGCTGGGGTCTCCCTCCTCACCCCTCCCCTCCCTCCCCTCCCCCTCCTCTCTCCCCTCCCCTCCCTCCCCCTTCTCGCTCCCCCTCCCCCTTCTCGCTCCCCCTCCCCCTCCTCCCTCCCTCCCCCTCCCCTCCTTCCCCTCCCCTCCTCCCCCTTCCCCTCCCTGCCCCCTGCCCCTCCCCCTCCGCCTCCCCTCTCCCCCTCCGCCTCCCCTCTCCCCTCCCTCCCCCTCCCCTCCCATCTCCCCCTCCCCCTTCTCTCTCCCCCTCCCCGTCCTCTCTCCCCTCCCCCTCCTTCCTCCTCCCCCCGTCCTCCATCGCCACCCCAGCCCCACCTCCTGTCCTTCTCGCTCCCTTTATCTGGGGGCAGGCAGGAGCGAGCTGAGCTGGCCTCTGATGATTCTGTCTTTGGCTGCAGAAACTTGACTTTGGGTCAGAATCAAGATTCCAAAAAGACGGCCTCCCTGCCGTCCTGATTTTATTGAAGGGCTCCTGCCAGCCCGTCTGAAATAGCAGAGATAAGTATAATCCATTTTCATCGTAGCCAAGGTCGTTGGATAAAGTTGGAATTTGATAAAGAGCTAAACTGCTATTGAAACACGGGAAACCTTGCTGAAGCAAGTTCTTCTAGCTGCTTCCTCACACAGAGTTAGTGCAGGGCTCCAGGTCCAGCCAAGACAGATTCCTGGGCCCGGCAGCTATTGACTTCAGCTGCTAAAAATTTAGCTTGCTACTTGTAACTCCCTCACTCACCTGCTGGGAGAATCTCGATAACTGGCAAAAGCTGAGTCCAGTGGTTCTCGGGGAGCAAAGCGTAGATGGCTTGCCTCCGCCCCCCGCAGTGCCTCGGGGGCTGAGAAGGCAGTTCCCATCAGGAGCAAGAAGCCTCCCCTCCGTTCGCATTTGCAAGGTGTGTTCCACGTGGCCTCTGTGGCGTGGCAAGCGTGGCTGCAGGTGTGCTGGAGGATGGGCAGGTACCGCCCAGGGAGCATTTAACCCCGCCCCTCGCTGGCAACTAAGTTATCCTTTTTGAGTCCCAGCTCCTTTAGTTGTAAAATGGGAACAGCAACGCCCACTACAAAAGTTTGTTGGTTAAATGAGGAAAGATCCGCCTTGCTCCACCGTGGGTGCCAGTAAATATTTGTTCTCTTTATTGGCACCAAAATTCTTGGTGGAGATGTGGGAGAGAGGATTGGGGGTATCACGGTGACTTTTTTTCAACCTACGTACCTCTATCCCCCCCAACTCCCTCCTGCCTGAGCCGGGTATTCAGATGTCCTCCCCTCCTGCCTTCGCCTCCAGGTCCTTGAAAATCACGGCCACAGACACAAACGTCCCCAGTGGGAGTAGGCCTTTGTCAAAGTGCAAATTCTCCTTGAAATTTCCTGAGTCCCACCACCAGGGCATGAGTGCACGTCTTGGGTGTGCTCTCCTAATCCCCAGAAGTGCTTCAGCTTCAGGAGCAGACCAAGCAGGGGAGGAGAGGGAATGGTGATGGGGGAGAGGCGAGTAGAAGAGGAAAAGGGCAGAAATGGGAGGCAGAGGCAGCAAAACCATGATGCGGTTCTCTCCCTCCGATGGCAAATCATTTATCTTGTGGAAGACAAACCTGCTGCTTTTATAGGGGACTCTTCCTACACTGGCCATTAGAGTTTATAAAGATTTTCTACAAGATCTCAGTAGGAATCCTGATTTTACAGTGAGTCAAATTTTCACCACATGACACCATCTTGAAAAGGAATCTGTCCCCAGATATTCCTGGATATCAGCTTTCAAAGCCAACGTTTCTCTTTCATAGATGCAGATAGAAAATTTTAAAAAATGATTAAAAAAAATCTGCAAATCTTTGTTTTCCATCAAGATGTATTAAATATTGAAGACATTCAAAAAGGAATAAAGAATACTATAATGAAGGTTGTCATATCTCTCAACCAGTTTAATTGTATAGAGTTAAAGACAACAAATACAAAATATTTTCCTAGAATATGTATCAACAAGATAACAATGTGTAAAAAGGGTAGCAAGGGCCTAGTGAACAGACTTGGGGATGGCGGTTACCTTGCGTGGGGACATCGAGGGAAGAGGGTAGGGGGGACCCACAGCTCGGGGTGCTGTTCAGGTCTTGGCCTTCTTAAACAATGGCATGAACCAAAGTCTGTTAAATTCTGCCTTCAAAATTCAAAAAACAAAAAGCCCAAGATGCTCAGTGAGAGAAAATTCCAGCTCTCTTCAAAGTCACAGGTCTAAGAAAGGACACTGGACCTACTGAAGTGACATATTTCATTCAGCGACTAGGCAACTTGGATTCAGTTCAGATTTGGGCGTCGAGCCCACGTTTTTGCTAACGCAGTTTACGCACACAAAACGAGGTGCTGCCTAGCGAGGCCTGTTCTATTTAGGTGCCTAAAGAAGCGTTAAACAAATCACACAAAAAGCACAAATTAAAGCCTGTGTGAGCGGCACATATGGAACTTTATATTATAGACCATTCTCCCTTCTTTTCAAAGGAAAGGCATTTCCGTAAAGTGAGCGTATTTACTGTACATCTGGTATCAGACCTATTCAAGATCGCCGTGAAAAGATTATTTATGACTCAACAGCTACTCTTGTTTACTACATAGATGACATCATCATCCCAATATTGTTACATTACATCAGCCTTTGCCCCACTTTTATTGTCTTTGCTATCAAGCCCGAGCCCAGAGAGTAATAAAAACATGCAATTCCAGCCTTCTCTGAGCTTGAAGGTTTATTCCAGCTGGACCACCCTTGGCCCAAAGAGAAGCCCCCTCTGTCTGCTGTCTTGAGCATTCGTCCCCCTTAGTGGGAGCATTTCTCAAGGAAGGGCAGAGTAACATCTTCCAGGGGTACAGAGCCTAACAGGAGTATGAAAGCCAGCAACCATTCATCTTCTTCAATAACACCATCCCAATTTTGTGGAGGGAGGATGGAATTACTCCTCTCCTGCGAGATGGATCTGGGAGAAATTGTTATTCATGACGCTATGCCCTCCTCCAGTTAAGAGACAGTCATTTGACACAAGCTAGACCAAATAAGCTCTTCACAACCCAGGAACACCTCTGGATTTTGAATCGCAATCTCCCCTTGCGCGGAGGAGGGAAAAACAAGGGGCAGAGATGAAAAGACAGAAGCCGTTGGAGCTCATTTACGTGAGTGGCAGTGCAGTCAGCCCTCGGCATCCACCAGTGACTGGTTCCAGGAGCCCCGTGGATACCAAACTCCAAGGATGCTCGAGTCCCTTATATAAAATGGCATACTGTTTGCATATACCAATGCACATCCCCCCATAATACTTTAAATCTTCTCTAGATGACTTATAATACCTAATACAATGTAAATGCTATATAAATAGTTGTCTGCGAGTGGCAAATTCAAGTTTTGCGTCCTGGAACTTTCTGGAATTTTCCCCCCAAATATTTTCAATCCACAGTTGGTTGAATTTGCAGATGCAGAACTGGCAGATACTGAGAGCCGACTGTAGTTGGGTTTATTGAAGTAAATTTCTAGTCCCTAGATGGAGACACTCCTGCCCTGGGTGCCCTGACAGCAAATGGAAACTACGCCGTATCTTATAAAAGGGTCCAGGCTTCTGCCCCATTTTGCAGGTCCCTGGATTCTTCCTTGAGAACGGGGACCACCCATTTCATGAGGTGTTGCGTAAAGTTTGTTTGTATCACTTACGTTGCTGTCTTTAATTATCTTTAACAGGTTACACTGACCCCAAGTTCTAGGTCCCGTTCCTTCCAATGAATTCCCTTTATCGTTAACTAAGCTGGCGTCTCCGTCTATTGCTTGCAATCAAAGACTTGAAGCCCAACCCCTGGGCTGCTCCGTAGCTGTGTGGACACCCCAACTCTAGGGACAAATATGCTACAGCCTGTCCTGAGGAGTCAATCCCGCAGCCGGCAAATGTGACATCCCCAACAGGGAGAGCCCTGTGGATGGCGTTCAGGCTCCTTCACACCCACCCTGAGCCCCTCGAGGCTGTGTGTTGTACAGAGAATCAACTCAGCCTGCAAACCGAATGCTTACAGGTACCATCAGCTCCTGATGTTGGGTATATCCTCCCCCTCCACTGGAGAAACAATCAGCAATAGCATTGTTCCCTCGGTCCCATAAAGGACTTGAATTCTGAGGTGAATCCAGGGGCCATCCTGTAAGTTTCCCCAGGGTTGCTGTTTTCCTTCCCCGCTCTGCCCACACCTTTAAAAACTGACATCAGGCAGCGATTCATCCCCCCGTAGCAGGAAGCTCTGCCTGTCCCCTCATCTCCTGGCAGCTCTAGGAAGCAACAGTGGCAAAGGGGAAACGGTCACCACCACCCCCTTCCAACCCCACTGGGGAGATGTTCCAGGGCCAGCCGCCTTCACGGAAGCCGGGAAGGACCCGAGAAACGAATGCTCTCGTGAGAGAAAACCTGGAACAAACAAGTGAATCTGGCTGGGAACCGGGCTTGTCCCACCTGGAGTTGTGTCCTGCTGAGGGCCACCCAGGACACTCGTACCTGGCTAGTCATTAAGCAGTTCAGTCCTTGTCGCTGAACACTCACTGAATCAGCAGAGCTCTCTGTATTAATCCACTTGAAGCACAGGCCCCGAGACAGTGTTTTGGTTACTGATGCTGTGAGACACAGCCATTTTATGGCGCTTGCAGATTGGGATGGGGACCCAGCCAGGCCCAGCAGGGCTGGCTGGTCCCCGCTCCACAGCGCCTGGGGCCTCGGCCGGGGCTGACTCCACAGGCTGGGGGCTGGACAGTGGCGGCAGGTGGTTGCCTTCTGAGATGGCTTGGTCACACGGTCACGCGCATCCGGCACAGCGTAGGGACGGCTGGAGGGCCAAGTGCAGCGGGATTGCAGGTGCAGAGCCCCAGGGGGCAGCCCTGGGAGGCGGACCGCACTGCCCGCCTTGTGTACTCAGCCACTACCTGTTGGTGGAAGTAGCACCACCCGGCCCAGGTTCAAGGGGAGGGTGTCAACGAATTGGGAGCCATGTTTAAAGCGCCTATGGGCTGGAGAGAGACTGTCCAGGAGGGATGTCGCTGAGGGCGGGAGCCCCGGAGAAGCCTGGCCTCGGTCACCGTTCGCATCGCACACTGCTCCCTCCTCTGGGCTCCAAATACAGCTCTCAGAAGACTCTCTGCTGCCCTTCAGCCTTCAGGATGAAGCGCACGGTCTGAGGACTGAGGTGCGAGGGCAGCACAGCTGACCCGCATGCTGCGCCTCAGAGCACCCACGAAGGAGCCGTTCCATCCCTCCAGAGTCGGGATCCGGGTGGGGAGTGATGCAGCGGGGCTGGGCCGAGGCAAGGGTCTTCCTTTCTCTCCTTTGTCCCTCCCCACCAGGCTGCCCTTGACTGTTCCCCCTCCCCGACAATGGGGGTCTGACCCTGACCCTGACACGCAGCTCCAGACTTGGGACTCCGTGGCCTTCATCCGCCTGCCGAGTCTGCAGCCCCCAGAACCTGCAGTCCCTGGAGCCAACTCTGCACAGCCTGAGCTCATTCCCTCCTTGCCGCCCCGGGACGCGCGAGCTCAGGTTAGGATGGGCTGGTGGCACACAGGTGACACTGTCTAGAAGGGCCGGCACCCAGCAGACCTGGGCGTCCGCTGCTGTCTGTGTGCGGCACGAGCCAGCCCAGCACCACCCCGTGCAGGACGACGCTTCCACCCACCTGGCCGCCTGATGGGCCGGGCGAGTTCCCGTGACACTTTAACTGGAAAAGGAAAGAAGGCGTATTGGGGATGGAAGGAGTAGAAAGACGTTACCATCAGAGCTTTCAAAAAAAAAAAAAAAGTAAAAGTCTCTGCACCAAGGAGTGAAATTCCAGCAGGCTGGTGGGAATACAGGGCGAGGGAATGTAAGTGTCACGTAAGAACCCGGCACAGAGCGTGGAGGCGCACAGGTCAGTGTCGCTCAGTCCAGATGGACCCTGGGCCCCAGCCACCTCTCAAGGTTCTTTCCCTTCCAGAAAGCACAGTGTGTGGTCAGTCCTGCGGGCATGACTGTCCCCAGAGCCAGCTCCTGGCTCTTTGACACTCCCCGCATAAAATGAGCTGGACCCTCGTGAAAGGTCACGGCCTCTTGCACCGACAGTTCCCACAGGCCTCACTGCGAAGCAAGAAGCAAAAACACAGTATATCGCTCTCCTATCTGTAACCGGGTTAGCCTGAACGGTCCTGTCTTTAGGTCTTGCCTGTCCTGCAGTTTGTACCCTGTGGCTGGTTGGGTTGTCCTGATTCTTCACTGTCTCTTCTCATATATAACCACATCTCCATTCCCTCACTGTGTGAAAGAATTTACAGTACCTATGTGGAATCGGCCAAGCTGACATCCTCATCCCATTAATGTTGGGTTTGGACACCTGACTTGTTTCACTGGTAGAATGTGGGGGTGGGGGGGGAGCATGATGTGAGTGTGTGGGGCTTGGCTCCCTCTCTTGTACTCTGGTTCCAGAACAAAATACACAAGAAACTGACATAAACCCAGGCAACCTGCAGACCCAGAAACAGGAAAAGTAAATGCTTGTAAGCACGGAATTTGGGGATTGTTTGTTTTACAGCATGTCTGATGCAAAAGCTGACTGATACAGACCCTGTGTGGGGCAAGAGCCTGCCTCATCGCCAATTTTTGTTCTTTCTGATTTTGTGCTTCAGCTGATGACTTCTTCTCCCATGACCAGCCACTTACACCAGCTGGGTCAGCGCTTTCCTCAGTCTCCCCTCCTCAACCCCCTCCCACCCGGTGGGCTGACGGAGGACCCCAGCTCCTTCGATACCAGGTTACGCAGCTTACCATAGATGAGGCCGATGGTTCTACAATGCAGATCACACAACTGATACAGAACTAAGACCCCCTTGGCCATCCTTCTCCCCTGGTTAGAGATGTCCTAGTGATGGGGAGAGAGCACAGTTATTCCTCCTGGTAGGGGCCAGTGCTGTTTCTTTAAATTGTGGTAAAATATATAAGCATAAAATTTACCACTTTAGCCATTTTTAAGCGTACAGTTCTGTGGCATTAAGTACATTCACATCCTTGTTCAACCATCACCACCGTCCACCCATCTGAAAGTCTGTTCCCATTAAACATCCACTCCCCATCACCCCACACCCCCAGCCCTTGGAAACCACATTCTTTTTCTGTTTCAATGAATTTGACTATTGTGGGTACCTCGTATCAGTGGAATCATATATGTGTCCTTTCATATCTGCCGTATTTCACTCAGCATAATGTCTTTCGGGTTTATCCATGTGGTAGCATGTGTCAGAATTTATTCCCTCTTTAAGGCTGAATAATACTCCACTGTATGTATGTATCACATTTTGTTTATCCATTTGGCTATCAGTGGATATCTGGATTGCTTCTACCTTTGGCGGCTGTGAATAATGCTGCGAGGTACATGTGGACCAAAGGCTGGTGCTTCTTAACTATGGTGTCTGCAGCTGGAGGGTAAATACCAGTACTTGTACTTTGCGAGGAGTGCTGGGAAAATGAATCAGACCATGATGTCTCCCTGAAGCCCCTCTCACTAGGCTCAAGGTGAAAGAGAAAGAGGGGAAGAAAAGTGCCTCTGCCTTCCAACAACTCTCTCCAAAGAAACTCTCTAATTTCTAACCTCAAACACTTTCAACCCTTGGCTGGTACGGAGCTAAGGGTTGCATAGAGTCTTCAGTCCTCTCCTTTGCAAATCCTGCACAGGCAGATGCTGTATATCATGTCCATCACCTCCTTCCCTCCCTGTACGTTCATCCTGCTCCAACTCATCAGGAAAGTGGAATCTCTTCCTGCCCTGCCCCTCTCAGTCTGGCCTGGCGCTGCGACGTGCCTTGACCCGCCGCACGTGGTGTAAGTGACGCTGTGCTAGGGCTGAGCCTCGCCTTTAGGAGGCCTGGCGTCTTCTGCTTTCTTTCCGGGGGAAGGTGAGCAGACCTGTAAGCAGTCCACCACCGGGCCCACCATGCTGTGAGGAAGCCCAAGCTAGGCGTGTGGAGAGGCCACACAGGAGCTCTGAGGACCCAAACTGACAGGAGAATCCAGGCCCCAGCCACAGGGCCCCGTCACGCCACCTCAGCCCCCCCTCGCCCCTTTGCCTGATGTTCTGGGGACGCCAGCTGAGGCCCAGACGTTAGAGGCACAGGCGAGCCATCCCCTCGATGCCCTGGACAAGCTTCTGACTCAAAATCTGGGGGGAAAATAAAATAGTTGTTTTATTCCTCTGAGTTTCGGGTGCCTGGTTTTGCCGCCACGGACACCCGGAGCAGAGGTCTCACACTTCACTTTGCAACGTGGGGACACGGCCCTTACGCTTTTGTTCTCAGCCTTTGGGCGCCTCAGCAGAAAAGGGGACAAATTCCATTCTAACATCCTGCTACATACATTTCAAGAATTCTGAGAAAACTTAGACGTGGTGCTTTGTTTTTTATTTTTTTCCACTATAGTAACTTTTTTCTAAGTCCCCGTGGTTCCCCAAGCCCGCAACACCCCGGGGCCAACAGCAGGTACAGGCCTTGAGACTGTGAGGTTACAGGGCTCCATACGTGGTGGTATGTTTCCAGCACTGAAATGCACTTCCCCCCGGTCCTGGGGCGCCGGCAAGGGCCCCCCGGGCGGTGGGAGCGCCTCCACCTATTACCCAAGAAGGGGATTCGACGCGCCAGAATCCCGCCGCTACTGGCTGGAGCACGGCGGGAGAACCCAGCCTCACCCACCCCCCCCCCCCCCCCCCCCGGCTCCCGGCGGGTCATCACCCTAAAGTTTGAGAAATGGTCCCAAGGGAGGGGCGTGCGAGGGGCCTGAGGCTGCTGGCAACGGTGGCCGGGGGTGGGGGAGGGGTGGGGAGGGGCTTAGGGGTGGGCGGGTGCGGAGGGGGAGGGGTGGGGGGAGGAGGGAGTGGGGGGAGTGGGCAGTGGCGGGTGGGGGAGGGGTGGGGTGGAGGGTGCTGGGGGGAGGGAGGGCTGGGGGAGGGGCTTAGGGGGTGGGAGGTGCGGAGGGGGAGGGGTGGGGAGGGGGAGGGGTGGGGGGAGGAGAGGGCTGGGGGGAGGGGCTTAGGGGGTGGGCGGGCGCGGAGCGGGAGGGCTGGGTGAGTGACATGCCCTCCCGGCCCCTCCCCAGGCCCACCCTCCAGCCCGGCTCTCATGTCCACCTGCCTGCTGCTGGAAGTTAACGTCCCCAGAGCCCTGCAGACCCGGATGCGGAGGATGGGCCCGGCCGGGTGAACTTGTCGTGCAGCACCGCCTGGGTCCTGTTGGGGTGTAGGTCCCCCAAGCAGAGCCACGCCGTGGGGTGGCTGGGGGCACAGGGGCTCTTCTCGGCACTGCTGCCTGCAGGGGGCCGGAGCACCAAGGGACACAAATCAACCGGAATCGGAAACTCCTGGACGGCCCGCAGAACCTGGTCGATCCGCCCAGGGAGCCAGGGTGGCGGGGTTGGGTGGGGCAGCGGGAAGACCTCGGTCTCTTGGTTCCTTCCTGGAGTTGGCGGGGCCGACGTGTTACCCTTTAGCAGCCTGTCTTAAAAGTTGCTCTCGTGAGGAAGGAGCCTCAAAAAGCAAAATTCTGACCATCAGCGGCTGCTCACATTTCATAGCCCGGGGCAGGAGTACAGAGACGTGCACGCCATCTGTCTCTTAAAGACAACAAATCAGGCTAACAACCTATTAAATTCAAGAAAATATGTTCTATCTCGCTGTTTTGAAAAGAGAAGAACAAACCATCATAACCATCTCAAAGGCCAAATTCAAATTCAGAATTCTCGACCCTTGGGAATTGGACACCGGAGTATGGTGGTGGTGGCCCCTGGGCTTTGTTCCATTGCCTGCCTCTTCCCAGGGTGTCGTGGTCATGGTCCGCATCACCCCCTCCAGGCCATGGCAGTAGGCACAGGGCACTGCCAACCAGGGAAGCCTTCCGGGGCACAGTTTTGCTTGAGCCTCCATCTCGTACCGCCCACGTGGCTGAACTCTAGTCTCCAGCCCCTCCTGGAGTCTCGGCCTAATATCTCCAGAGGTTGGGACTGATACAGTGCGTCCCAAGTCCCCATCGTAAATCATATTGTCATGATGCGCAGTGGCTAAAACCTTCAGGAAAACAAAGACCCTCTTATTAGGCAGGACATTCCAGGGGCTCAGAGATCCCCTCCCAGTAGCCAGGGCAAAGGCCAGACCTCACTCTAGGTAAGGCTAATTCTTCACCTCACAGGGACCCAGAGTTGGGTCCCTCCTACCTAGGTCAGTGGTGGTATTGATCAGAAACCCTCCCCAGGAGGTGACATAATCCCAGGAGGAGCGACACAGCAAGAGAAGCAGGGTGGCATCATCACGAATTCTCTGAGGAGCCCACGTTTCAAAAGGGAACAAGGTAAGGAAGGAGATTCCCAGTCCAAGAAGAGCAGCCCAGAGTGGCCGAGCCTGGCAGGGGTAACGTCAGGAAGGCCTAGATCGAGCTGAGGCGCACGACAGTCACCAGTTGGAACAGCCCTTCTAGCCACATTCCAAAAGCATGCAAAGGGCCTCCTGCTCCGGGCACCAGGGGCAGCGCGGCAGATCTGCTCCCTCCTCCAGAAGCGCCAGGGAATAGAATCTGTCCACTTGTCCAATGAGAAAAGCAAGAAAGCTCTGAGAAAATCAAAGCCAGAGAGAGGGAAAGGCTGAAAGAAGCCAAACCATTGCATCCCGTGCTTGGATTCAGCCGGAATCTGAAAAACTCCCTCCTGGTACCTCGTGTGAGGTGAGATACGGAGACAGAAACCAGGTGATGGCAGGTACAGTCACACCTGGCTCCAGACCCCTGTGCTCAAAGGTGGATGACTGCTCTTCACCTGCAGTCACCTCTAACCCTCTGTTTGGGTTCCTCATTTTTATTGTCAATTTGGATCAGGAGACCAAAGGTATTCTTTTTTTTTTTTTTAGAAAGATATTCGCCATGTATTTCTTCTTCAGGTCTTTTTTTTTTTATTATTTATTTTTGTATTTATTTTTGGCTGTGTTGGGTCTTCGTTTCTGTGCGAGGGCTTTCTCTAGTTGCGGCAAGCGGGGGTCACTCTTCATCGCAGTGCACGGGCCTCTCACTATCGCGGCCTCTCTTGTTGCAGAGCACAGGCTCCAGACGCGCAGGCTCAGTAGTTGTGGCTCACGGGCCTAGTTGCTCCGCGGCATGTGGGATCTTCCCAGACCAGGGCTCGAACCCGTGTCCCCTGCATTGGCAGGCGGATTCTCAACCACTGCGCCACCAGGGAAGCCCCAAAGGAATTTTTATCACGTAACAGATGACATGAAGCCAGAGGGGATCCCTGACACCTGAATAGAAGAATCAGAACTCAGAAGGGTTTTGGCAGACCACAACAACAAAGGAAGTTTAATGGAGATGACTATTATATGTGTAAGCTTAAGTTGGAGGAGACCTGGCTTAATAGGAATTCATGTGAAGAGACAGGATAGGTTTTCAGTTATTGAGAGTCCTGTATGAACCCACAATATGGTTATTCCCAAGCATTAACCGGACCTTAGAATGCATTGAGAGAAAGAAAGCAAATACATCCATGATGTGCTTGTGAGATGGCTTTGGAGGACTGTGCCTACCTACTGTTTGGGCTTCCTGTTTTAATGATCAGGTCCAGAGAGAAGTGGTTCAAGTGATGATGACTCTGGAAATCACATCATTTAAAACTGGTTGAAGAAGCTCAAGGGTTTGAGTCTGAATCAAGAAGGCTTAGAGGAGACTTGTTAGCTGTCCTCCAATATTTAGAGGACCGTCACGGGGAAGGGAAAATAGATTTATTCTATGTTACTCAAGAGGGGGAAGATTAGAAGGAATGAATGAAGGATACAAGAAGGGCTTCAACTCAACACAAGGAAGACTTTTCCAAAATGAATGTCTTGTATCGTAGTTAACTCCCATCCCTGGAATATCCACCTAGGGATGTTACAGAGAAGACTTCTGGAATTCAGGGAGGTATAATATCTGACCAAAATGCAGGGTGCCTAATGGTGGAAATCCCAAGCGCTGTGGCAGCCTGCAATGCTCATCAAATTGGACCATGAAAGCAGCTCTCTCCTGCCCCTACGGTAACCAAAGGATGGCTTCAGTCCCAGAATCAGATTACTTTTCCCCTTCGTTCTGAAGGTTGGTAATAAATCAATAGCTTCGTTGTGGCCAGACTGAGGTTCTGGCTTTTCACATTGGCAACAACTGTCTCTCATTTGACTGGAATGCAATTGGAGTAAAATTAACTCGCTTTCCATATGGTCAGGTGTGCAAAAAGCTCGTGTTCAGATTCATTTTTCCTGGATTGTGATTCTTTGTATGTTTCAAACATCTGCACTGTTCGAGGTCTCCTATTTATAGCGGAGGAGATGTTGAGATGGCCCAGGGGTCGACTTCTTACACTCATTCCTCTATAAAACTCACAGCAGCTATAAAAGCTGGCTATTTTCTAGAAATTGTACCTCTATTACTTTTGTGTGTACACGATGTGGCACCTGCAAAGACATATCAGGGCTGCCCTTGTAGAAGTTCAACTTGACTTTTCTTTTTCCTGCAGAGCACATCTGATGAAAGTCAGATGGGGTTTAGGTCATCAGTGGGAGTTTGCCAATGGAGTTGTACTTAAAGGGATGGGAAAATAACAATAGATGTGTGTGTGTCCTCAGGCTAAGACACTAATTTGGTGAAAAGGACACTTTCTGAGGAAACAGGAGGCTTTATAAATTTACATAAACTTAAGAAAGCTCTTGGGTGTTTCTGAGCTTGCAGGGATGGAATAAAAAATTCCCCCGATAGTTCCGAGTCTGACTTTGCTGAGAATGCGACTCATTTTCCCTAATGTGTGTGTACGTGTGTCATGATGGCTCTGGTAGACGTGTGCTCCAGCAAATTCCCACAGCTTATCAGACAAAGCAGTAGATTACACTCCTCTGCTACCTCTGTTCTCAGCCCGAGTTGAAGATGGTCTCGTATCTTCATTACCTGATATTAGCACATCCGAATGGCTAATGTATGATGCTTGGCAACACGATAAATTATTATTGCATTTACTTTCACCCACACGCTCTTTTTTTTTTTTTTTTTTTTTTTGCATTTAAAAACGACCTTTCAACGTTTTAAGAATTTCTAACGGTCTGAGAAAAGAAACAACCTCATAGATGCCATGTTTTACCTGATGGATGAGCTTTGGTAAGTACTCATCGGGACATACACTCTATCTTTTCAAAAGGCCAATCAAGAATTAACCCCATGGGCTTCCCTGGTGGCGCAGTGGTTGAGAATCTGCCTGCCAATGCAGGGGACACGGGTTCGAGCCCTGGTCTGGGAAGATCCCACATGCCGCAGAGCAACTGGGTCCGTGAGCCACAACTACTGAGCCTGCGCGTCTGGAGCCTGTGCTCCGCAGCAAGAGAGGCCGCGATGGTGAGAGGCCCGCGCGCCGCGCACCGCCATGAAGAGTGACCCCCGCTTGCCGCAACTAGAGAAAGCCCTCGCACAGAAACGAAGACCCAACACAGCCAAAAATAAAATAAAATAAACAAATAAAAAATGATAATAAAAATAAAGAAATTCCTTAAAAAAAAAAAATACAGCAGTGTTAATTAAAAAAAAAAAAAAAAAGAATTAACCCCATGGCTACAGGGACGCCCTTGCCCTACCTTCTTCACTAAACCCTTGGATGAAAGAAGAGAGGACAATGACAGCATATGTTGTCACTGGAAGTCGTGACGTGGCCTCGAGGAAGTCTCTGCTCTCTGTGGGTGCAGACCCACAGGTGTGTCGGGGCCAGAGGGTGTGCAGGTGGATGGAGCGGCTCTCCTGCTTGTAAACATACAAGGGTCCTTGGCTCCTACACGGTACAGAGTCTGAATTTGGAACAGGAAAGGGTCTTTAGAAATAACCTTGCTGCATGTTAGAATCTGCTGGGGAGCTCTGAAAACAAAACCAAAACGATACCTACTGTCAACTGAAAAAAACCGCACAACCTAGAAGTTGAGAATTATGTTTTATTCGGTAGACTTTCTGAGGACTTAAGCCCAGGAAGCAGCCTGTCAGGTAGCTCTGAGGGACCATCGGGAGAGGTAAGGGAGAAGCCAGGATACATACGGGGTTTTGCCACAAAGACCAGGTGGTCAGAACTTCAAAAGATGACAGTTAATTAAATAAAACCAGACATCTCAAGTTAAGGAATTTAGCGCTTTTCTATTTGTGGGAAGATGCAAGAATCTGGGCTTATTGAAATCATTCCTTTGATGGGCATCTTAAGTAGGGCCAGTATCCTGTTCTTTCCCATCCTGAATCCCCTCAGGGTACACAGTTTGGTGGAGGCGGGGGTGGGGGGAGTGGGGGGGGCACTACAGTGGTGATGGCCATATGATGGCCATATCCTTTGTTTATTGATATGACAGACGACTTTCTTCATCAACACTACCAATGCCTGTGCTATAAACCACTTGGACAAGACTTTCTGGGGATAGGGCCTAGACATCTGTATTATCTAAGCTACTAGGTAATTCTGACATATATTAAGGCCAAAAAAACCCCATTGATCCTGGTCTAATCCCTTTATCTTACGTATTGTGGTCACACAGTTAACTAGGGCCCAGACTGGAGACAGATTCTCTGGTATGTTCTCTTTAAATATCAATAACCCACAAGGGGAGGAACATAAAGTTGGTTTTGGTGTCTCCAGTCTTCCCACTCTTCTGTATTTACTTCTTTGGCTATATCCTCACTCCCAACCAATCCTCTTGGGTTTCTGTGCCCTCAAATTTCTTCCCTTTCCTGCTACCCTTTGGTGCTGAGGAAAGACCCACTTACACTCATGGTGATTGGTGTGTATCATCTCCCTTCCCCGGATATATACATTTGAACATTTGCAAAGCCTTTAAAGCCACTTCATTCTTCTGGGATTTCAGTTCTGTCAGCTGTAGATAGAGTTTGGGGTTCAAGAATACGGTTCTCACAATGGAATTGTAGATATTAGCGAATGGGTCATTAAGGAATTCTAATTTGAGGAAGAGACCTTCTCTCATCCTTGAAATCACACTCACTTAGTTGCCCACACTCCACATTTTAAGGGGGACTGTCCCAACGTGTGTTCAGTCCACGGCACTGATTTCGTGCCACTTCTGTGCCATCGAGGAACCCACACCATCCGTCATACTACTCCACCAAAATAAGCTCTTCCATGTTTCTCTGGGAAATCAGGAATTAGCCGTGAGCCACCTAAATGGGAAAGATGGGCTGGAAAAAAAAATTTTTTTTTTCCTAAAGGAGAAAATTAGAAAAATGGACTAAAGGGAGAGAAAGAAAATTTCTAAAATGTGTGAACAGTTATCTATGAATAGTGAGCTGGCAGATGCTTTCAGTGTCTTTTTAAAAAATATACTTTTAAAAAATATATACTTTTATAACAAAGTTTTTTATAAGCATGCATCAGAAGCACAAATTAATATTTTAAAAGAATAGACCCATTCCTGGAGGTTTGTGGGCCTCCAGGATTGAACATTCAGGCTGTCTGGTTGCCCAGACGCCGGCCTCTTATAGGTCAGCTGGTAAAACGCTGACCAGCAGCAGTCTAACCCTTTGACCGTAAACTTGCCTGGGGAAAGTACAGCAGCTCTAGGAGAGGAAAGATTTCAAGTCTTATGCAGCAGTTACGACTCCGAGTGGCACAGTTGGTAAGATTCTTCCTTGGGGGCAGTTCCTGGAGGTGATGGTTCAAGGCACTTGGGGCAGGGTGGGGGGCAGGCCCGCAGGCTGCTATGTCGCTGGTGTTTTATCGTCCTCCTTGAGTTGTGGAACTGCCCTGCCGCCTTGGAACTTGCCTGCTTGTGGTCCGAGGAGGTTGAGTGAAGGACTGAGTCCCTTTCCCCAAGAAGATGGAGGGAGATTGTGGTCCTTCAGACAGAACAGTTAGGGAAGTGACAAGAATAGGATGACTTCCTTCCTCTCTGCACGTGAAGAGAAAGTGGCTCTATTTGTAGAAATGGTTGAGGGAAAGAAATACGGGGCATATATGCTTGAGGGTGATCTTTGTGCGTAAGAGACACATTCAATGAGTATTAATGGAAATTGCATTTGCGCTAATGCCTGACCCAGGAACCTATTCCTTCCTCAAGGAACTTACATTTTAGTGCAGGGAAGCCGGCGACAAGCAACAATCATAACAAATAAGGACGTGGCGTGGAATAGTAAAAGGTGCCAGGTGTGCAGAAAAAGCAAGGGGTGAGGAAGCAGCAGCCCTGGAACCGACCCCATTGGGTCTGGGGAAGAAGTTGGTTCCCGGCTTCCTTCCCAGGTTGGGAGGGAATGGGATGCAGCCGGAGAAGGGCTTGCTGGCCTTGGGAGGAGGGCACATTCCTGCGAGGGGCGGGAGGGGGTGCTGGGGGCGGAGCGACGCAGATGTCCAGGTCAGGAGTTCCATTCTTGTGGGCTGAGGAGCAGGAGAAGCGGGCGCGCCCTGTTCCTGGTCTGGATGACCTAATAAGGCCTCTTCCATCTTGCGCGCTCACAGTCTGGCCGCAGAGAGGACTCCCTGTTCTCCCTGGCAGGCGCTGCAGAGGCCGCAGTGTTTAGGATTTCTGAGCACCACTGAGTGTTCCAGCCAAAGACTCTCCATGTGACCTTCCCCTGAGCTGGGGGGAAGGGTATGGGAGGGAGGGAGGGGAGGAGAGGGGGGAGGGGAGGGGAGGGTGTAGGGGGCAGGGGGAGGGTGTAGGGGGGGAGGGGGAGGGGGAGGGTGTAGGAGGGAGGTGGAGGGTCGGGGAGAGGAGCTTCCCATTTCAGCCTCTGGCACCAGGCTCTCGGCTGAGACCAGGCAGACAGGGAAGAGACAGAAGGAAAAAATGCCAGGGCTCCAGTTGTACACGGAAGCTTTTCTAAAGTAGCTGGAGCTGAGAAGAAAGGTAACTGAGAAGGTAAAGAGAATAAAGGCCTGTTGAAGCAGGGGGGTTTTGGGGCTTGGAGGCATTTCTGCAGCGCTGATGTGTTAAAGCCTTTCTTCTCGCAGGAGCCCCGCGCAGGGCTGGGGCCGCAGGTCACACTTCTTTCCCTGCCTCTTGGGAGATAATTCGGGAAAGAGCTTCTCCACCTGGGGAGGGGAAGAGTGGATTCTGTCCTATCTCTTCCAGACTCCTTGCATGCTGAAGCCGGAGGAAGCTTCTGGATCACAATCACCGCATCACATGCTGGGGCCTTGGCGAGCACCGTACAGGGAGAGCCGTCCGTCCAAGGCCAGGCCCAGGGTGTCATTTCTGCGAGGCGGGTCTCTGATCTGCCTCCATAAATAAAAGCCTGGAACAGAGGCTTTGTTTGTGTTTGCGCGTTCTTTTGCCATTAAAGGGCACATCTGGAGACAGGAGGTCCAGGCTGGTGAGAGTAGATGCCCGAGTTCTGAAGGAGCATACAGTCGGGGTTCTCAGGCTAGAGCTCAGGTTTTATGTCAAAGTGAATTTCATCACCTTTACATCGGCTGCACACTGAATGAGGCACAGGGTGTGGGGATCGTTAGCGTGATGCCTGAGTCCACAGCCTGCCCGGGACCTTTGGGACCAGGCGCGGCCTTCCCTGCGTGGAGTTGCCCCGGGCTGGCGTGTCCTTCGTGGCTGGTGGGGAAACGGCTGTGGGCTGTGGAGAGACGTGGAGTCCTGAGCCGGGCGAGTCACTACTCGCTGCTATGGGACGCTGGCTGAGTCCCTTCCCTTCTCAGGCCCTTTGTTTGCCATCACTGCGGGGAGGGGTTAGAGGAGACGCGTGTTTCTGGAACTCTGTTGCTTGGAAGGTGAAGGAGGGCTTGGGGCTGGGAGACAGCTGCCACATGTCTCCATCCACAGCCCTGCGAGCCTTTCTCATGTAATATAGTATGTGGTATGTTAGAATATGTTTAGAATAGAATAGAATAGAATATTACCGTGCTGAACTTCAGGGTAAGCTTGTATTTGAAAGAAGGATTCCGTTACCTGAAAAGTTTAAACACCCCTGCGTCAGGTGACTTCAGAGGCCCCTGGATCTGTGATGCTATCACCCCTTAAACAGTCCTGAGCGGTGCCAGAGAAGACTGGCAGTGTTCGCTCTGCTTACTTAGAAGCCTGAAAAAATGCCAAGAATTCACAGGCAGAAAGACACCCTTTGGCTCCTCATTGATCTGGAGGGCCAAACAAACTCACTTGACAGATTGTGCGGCTCTGGTGAAGCAGCACAGCGGCAGAAGACCTCACTGCTGCTCCGGGCATTTGCGATTTCCAGCCAATTCGGCACTCACTGCCCCTGGGATGTGCTCGAGCGGGGGAGGCCCGAGCCCGCCCTGGGGCAGGCGGCGGCAGCTCTGGAGAGCGTGGGGCCTTTGTCACCTGTGGATGCGATCCTGACTTGTCCCACGGTTTACAGGGAGATGTAAGATCTGGGACGCCTGGGGAGCCTTCAGTCTCCAGAAAGGAGAGGTTGCCTTGTTGAAGGTTAAGTGAAGTGACCAGAGGTGATGGGGGTCCAGCCGGACCAAGCCCACCTCAGGCCAGCAGCTGCCGGGAACCTCTCGGTAGCAACTCCTCCCCAGCCTGCTCCTGTGTGAGGGAGGGGCTGGCTGAGGGTGGGCTGATTGCCAGTCACCTTGTACGTAAAGCCACCACCGGGAGGGCCTTTGCTGCTCGGTCTCGTTAAGGAAAAATCTGAATTTCAAGCTGCAAGACCAATGCTTGGGAGCAAGTCTCTGGGCCAACTCAGGCTTGACATCTCAGGGTGGTTTCCTGGTTCTTCACTTCACTCAACAAATACTTATTAAAAGCCTACCACGTGCCTGGCGCTGTTTGAGAAGACGGGCTACATCCGTGAGCAAGACAGATACAAATTCCTGCCCTCAAGGAGCTTCCATTCTGATGCTCATTCACATTCACGGCCACTTGCTGGGGGGTGGGGGGGCGGATGGGAATTAGGACACAGAGGTCAGAGCGTGGGGGTTGGTGTCAGACGCCTGGCTTCAGACCCTTTGCCTCTCCACTGGCTTAGTTCTCGCCTTAAGCAGGTTCAAGGCCCGTGGCCGTTTCCTCGTCTGTTAAAGGGGATGGTGAGGGATGTGGTGGGTGGATTAAGCAGGTGACCCACCGGCAGCAGTTGGGGGGGTGCCTGGAGCACAGTCAGTGCTCCGTAAGGAGGACGGCCCACTGCTGTCATTTCTCTGCCCACGTCCACCCCGCAGGGCTTTAGGGATGGCGCCCTTAACCCTCTGTTTGGTTGCCATGGGCGCTGTATCCGTGGAGGGCCTCAGCAGGACGTGGTGCTGTCAGGCATGGATGCGTCCTCTGTCGCTGTCAGGCCGGCAGGTGCTGCTGTCCAGGAAGGGAGTGGTTGGCTGTCCCCAGGGCCTCTGTGCCCACCTCCCCTGGGCAGACGGCCAGGGGGCTGCCTTCACCCTCAGGGCAGCGCCCACCCCAAGCACTTTGGCTTCTCGGTCTGGGCAGGCCGCCTGTTCTGGGTGAGAAGACCACGCTCCTCCTCCTGGTCTCCCTGCGGCAGGCCCTCTGCTGTCCTCACTGCTGAGACCCAGCCCAGTGCTGCCCTGAACTGGCTGTGTGACCTGAAGCCAATCACTTAACCTCTCTGGTCTCAGTGTCCTCATTGTCAGAATGGAGATAACAGTTCTCATGGCTGAGGGGCGCGTTGTCAGGTGAGACAAGAAGGTGAAGAAACGTAGAACTGCAAGCAGGGCGCTCATCCCCCCATCAAGTCTCTGTTCTGCCCAATCTTTGTCCCCCCCAAGCACGTCTGATCTGGCCGACTCTCCCTTCCCTCAGTACAGCCTTTCAGCACATTTGGCCGCCTCTGCCGACTGGGAAGCCAGACTGGACCCCGGGAGCGTAAGAAGCACCCACTTCTGTTGGACCGAGAGTTTCTTGAAGCAGGGCCAGCTCTGTTCCTCTTTGAGGTGCCCCCTTCCTCTCCCGCAGAGCTGAGGCTGCAACAAGTGCCCGGCACACAGACGTGTGGGACAGACATCCCACGTGGATACAGACAGACGTGAGTGCAGAGCTGGCCCCTCTCTCCTGATGCCCTGTTTATTTTGTGTCACGTAAGGACATTGTTTCTGAAACTGTCGCTCAGAGATCTAAATTTAGACCTGCCAGGAGCCATTCTGCCAGGAATGGGTGTGAAATATAGTCCTCAAGGCTTGCCTTTCTTGGGCTCTCAGAGGCACCACCAAGTAGCCAAGTCGGGGCAGCGTTCAGCTCGGAGTCTTGGAGGAGAGTCTGGTTGAGCACAGACTGCTTGTGCCACCACCCAGCTGCCTGGAAGGCCTCGCGCCCCGATGATCCCGCAGGCTAGCCTGGAATCCCGTGGCCGCGCACCCAATGTGCGTGCTTCCTAGCTTACCCGTCCTGCCCTCCTGGCCCTCAGGGCCGCGCAGATGCTCGCCTCAAGGACTGCTGATGACATGGTAGCTCAGATGCGCTTCTTGTATCTGGAGTTGAGAACTAAGGAGGTTTCTCTGCCAACACCTGGCAGGTGAGCCGGTCACAAAAGCCAGCGGAGAGTTACGGCTATCTTGGGGTCACGTATCCAAAGCTCCAACTTTCCCCTGATTATTTGAGTGATAAAATGAAGACATTAATACCTAATATAGGAAATAGCCTGCCCGAAGGACCACGTTAATCACTCTAATCCTCCATTCCCCGTTTTCAGTGAGGATTGGTTTCAATCAATCATGGAGTAAGCGGCACCAGATTAATCTGGGCAGGGAGAGTAAAATGATACAGACAGAGATGATAGATGCGGAGGGCTAAGGAGGAAACAGAGCATTCACAAGTGCCTCTAGGATTTAATGAGACTGAGTCTGTGGGTCAGAGAGGAAATCCATCTCATCACCCTGGTTGTTTGTTGCCTCCCACATCTCATTGTTTTAAAGCCAGTAGGTCGCAACATCTCTTCTGGTGACACAGCTGAAGGAAATATTTGCAAGATGGCCCACGCAGGCTGTTGATAAAGTAAAGTCCTCAATAAACCATGCCTTCCAGTATCCATGCTCCTGGGTAGTGCCCTCCTCTTAAATCTGGGCTCGTCCTGTAATTTATCTTAACCAGTTAAGCTGTGATGGAATTTACACTCTGCTGATTCTGGGCTCTAGCCTTAAGAAGGCCTAGCAGCCTCTGCTTTTGCATTTTTGGATGCTCTGAGCTTCTATGTAAGAGGTCACACTACTTTAATGGAGACCACTGGAGGGGCATGTGGAGAGGTCATATGGAGGGAGTGAGGCCCTGAGACTCTACAGAGAGAGAGAAGTCTGACTATCTCAGCATGCCAACGGAGCCCAGCCTGCAGACTCTTTGGACATTGCATATATATAATAACATCTGGGCATTGTGACTCAGCCATATTGATACATAAAATTAACCATCACATCATCTATTGGCAAAAAACTAGTGTTCTTTAATTTCACCAAGAGGGTAGTGTGTGCTTTTTGGAGAAAGAACCTGACTAGAGAATAAGAAGACCTGAATTGTGATTGAACCACTGCCACGAACTGTATCATCAGTGAATCTGTTCATTTCTCTGACCGTCTGCCCAGGTTATGCAGCTAGCAACTGACAGAGTGAGGGTTTGAACCCAGGGAGTCTAGATCCAGGGTTACTGCTCTCAACCACTACGCTAATGCTGAAGTGCTAATTTCAGGCTGTTTTGGGGACCCCAGAATGGAGGGGACCTGTGGCCTAGTTTGCAAGGCAGAGTCCCGGAGTTAGCCACGTCACACACACGTTGTGCCTTTGTGCTTTGTCCAGGCAGATGGGCCGGGCACAGACTTGCCAAGAGCTCTGTGTGTCTCCCCTGTCCCTGCCACGGCACAGAGGTAGCAGAGGGCCCATGACGCTCCCCCTTAATGGGGCTCAGGTGTGGTGCAGGGGCCCAGGGAGGTCACGTGCACTGCAGCGAGGGCCAGCTCCGCGGCCACCTAGGAGGGGTCATGGCCAAGTGTCGGAATGGGAAGATGGCCATTACAGGAGATGCTTGGCTTGAAGCCTACATATGCCCTGAATGCCTTGGCACTAAGAAAACCTACTAGAACTCAGACACGACCCCAGGGAAAATGGGGAAACCTCTAATTAACGGATACTCTGCTCTCTGCAAAATTGACTTTTGAACAGAAATTAATTTGAACAATAGAGAAGCTAAGTTATTCATGCATATCTGAGGGTCAAAAACCTTTACACATAGTGCTTTCAATAAAACTGTGTTAAACGAAAAATGGATGTGAATACATTGAATAGAAATCTGCTTCCTACAACTCGTATGCATTTGTTCTAGCCCCATCCTTTGAGCCTAACCTAAATGGTCGAATCCCTCTTCTGCCAGATAACTCTTGTTTTTGGCAAACCAACCATTGACAACTCCATCAGAGGACTCCTCATAGGTCACACTTTTTTTTGTAAGATCAACATTATTGAGACATAATTTATGTACAATAAAATGCACCCAATTCAATAACTTTTGACGGATGTATACACCCATGTAGCCACTACCACAGTCAAAATGTCCAACATTTCCATCGCCCTCCAAGTTCTCACATGGCCCTTTGCAGTCATCCCTCCCCCCAGTTCTGGCCCGAGGCAACTGCTCTTCTGCTTCCTGTCATTCTATATTAGTTTTGCCTTTCTGGGAGTTTTTCTTTATAAATGGAATCATAAGTCATCATAGTTTAAGTATCTACAAAATAAATGGGAAAGCTAGAGAAACCCCGTCAAATGGAGTGGGGACCACCGATGTGGGTCTGCTTGGCCAGCTTGCCTGGCGCTGCCGGGGACCAGAGACAGCCCACCTCGCAGAGCCAGCATCACTCTGTTCCTGGTCTCGGGATCCTCTCCCTGTGGCTCTCTGTCCTCACGACCACTTCCCCTCCCTCGTTCTTGGAGCTGTATTTCCTTTCTTGGCCCGCATCTGCTGACCGGGAAAGTAAACAGCCAATGCAACCCCTGGAGAAGCATCTTTGCTGAAGAGTTTTCTCATCTTCGGGGAGAAGCAGACAGGAAGTGTGTGTCCACTCAGCTCTCACCGACAGCCCAGATAACGTAAACTCCTCGTTTCCTCCACAGCTGGGTCAGGATTTGGCCTCTCTGACACAGTGGGGGAACTTTCAGTCTCATTATCAAACAGCTGGAAGCCCCTTGCTCTCCTGGCACCTGGGGCTAGCTTTCCCTCTCTTGTCAAGAGCTTCGATTTTTTTTTTTTTCTTTTTCTTGATCTTGTTCACCTCCATACTGAAAAGAGTGTGAGGGAGAGCGATGGTCTAGTGTTTGAATCATTTCCTCCTCTCCCTAAACCTGTCTGGTTCTTCACCCACGTAAAGAAGATTTTGTACGGCTGAGGAGACAGACATAGGCTTCTGGAGTCCAGCTAACCGTCGACATGTTGTTGTTATTCTTCTCAGAAAAAGTACTTCCACAGAAGAGTGACTGGTGGAAACCGAAGACGTCTGCAGAAAAGAGGAGATGTATAAACCCGAGAGCATGACCCTCCCCTGCATCTCTGTGCATTATCAGTGCAGGCAGGGGACAAGCCTGTGCCTTCCACAGCATGTAGGCTGGACCAGTGGGTCCCAAAAGGTGATCTTCAGACCAGTGGTCTCAGTATCCCCTGATGTATTAGTTATCTGTCATATGTAACAACTTGCCCCAAAACTTGGTGGCTTTAAACACCAATAAATATTTATTATTTCTCACAGTTTCTATGAGTCAGGAATTTAAGAGTGACTTATCTGGGAGATCTTGACCCAGGGTCTCTCATGAGGGTGCAGACAAGGTGTCGCCCAGAGCTACAGTCATCTGAAGGCTCGACCAGGGCTGGAGTGACATCTTCCAAGGTGGCTGACTCCCAGGAAGGTTGGCCTTCCCCAGAGTGTGTGATCTGAGAGACACAGAGAGCCAGAGCCAGAGACACAGAGGGGATAGAAGCTGCTGTGCCTTCTAGAACCTTGTCTTGAAATCACACACCATCACGTCTATCAGATACAGTTAGAAGCGAGTCAATAAATCCAGTCCACCTTTTGCAGGGAGGAGTGTCAAAGAATTTGTGGATGTATGTTAAAAATATCTTACCTGGCTGAGAAATCTTACCTGGTCTTGGGCCGCGCAGACCCCCTGAATCAGAGTCTCTGGGGTTCACATCCAACAATCTGTTTCAACAAGCCATCTGGGTGGTTGTGATGCTGGATGAAGTTGGAGAACCACCAGACTAGACCAAAGAACACTGAGAAAACCTCAACTCACTTGTCGGTACCTGGAGTGAAGCCTTAATCACCAAGGCTACCTTCTAGAAGCTGAGTTTTTGTGAATTTGACAAAAGGTACTGGTCTTACTTCAAGGTAATCCACAAGAAAGATGCGGTAGGCAGGATAAGGGGCCCCGCAAAGATGCCCGCAGCCCAGGAGCCTGTGAATATGTTACCTAACGTGGCAAAAGGGACTTTGTGGTTGTGATTAAATTAAGACTCTGGAGGCGGGAGATTGTCTTGTCTTGTCCAAATGGGCCCAAAGTAATTACAAGGACCCTTGTAAATGGGAAGAAGGAGGGTTAGGGTCAGAGAGAATCAGAGAAGGTAAGTGCTGATGGAAGCAGGTCAGAGACAGATTTGAAGATGTTCCACTGCTGGCTTTGAAGACAGAGAGAGGGGCCACAAGCCAAGGACTGTGGGCGACCTCGAGAACCAGGAAAAGTCAAGAAAACAGATTCTCTCCTAGAGCCTCCGGAAAAAATGCAGCCCTGCCAATACCTTGATTTCAGCCCAAGGAGACTTATCTTGGACTTCTGACCTCCAGAACGTAAGAGAATTCATTCGCGTTGTTGGAAGCCACTCTGTCTGTAGTCATTCGTTAACAGCAACGGTAGAAATCTAACAGGAGAGGGTTCTGGTCTGGGACTTCCTTTGGGTGGAATAAAGAGAAAAAGAAGAATGGGATGATCTGCTCCCTTAGATGTTTCCACAGGAAGGGTAGACGTGTGTCATTGCAGAGTCTGTGCTTGTATTTTTACCTGCAGAAGAGAAATGCTGTAGCACTTCATTGTCTAATATAGTAGCCACGAGCCAAATGTGGCTCGATAAATTTACACTTCAGTTAATTACAATTACATAATATAAAAAATTTAAGTTCCCAGTCCTCCAGCCACACAGCAATGGCTCAGTAGCCAGACATGGCCAGGGGCTAATGTACTGGTCAGCATGGACACAGGATATTTCCAAAATGTTCTACTGACATTTGTAAACGTTCCACTAGACAGCACTGGTCCAGCCTCTTTGATCTTTCCAAGTTTGAAATAACCTTTTGCAAAAATCTTATTTTATGATTAAATCTTATTCTATGGCTGTGATTTCCAGTTGAGACTATCAGAATCCTTCAGCTCCATCACTTGTGTGTATCTGCATTGCTCATTCCCTAGGTTTTAAAAACTCCACGCTTCAAGGGCTCCTGGGGATTCAGAGATGCCGTGTAGACCAGAACATGGGTGAGGGGCGTATCTGTGTGTCCATGTGTGTAGGGGGAGATGGGGACAAGGCCTTCACCCTGGCTTGAACTAGAACAGCTTCCGTCTGCCGTGTTTACCTATTGAGCTTATTGCACCATTTCATTTGGCGAAAGGTCCCATGACTTTCAAAAGAAGAATAAAAGTCTGAAAACCCTGAGTGTGGAAGGAAGGTCCCTACCCCCTCTCTTCTTTGTCCCCATTCCTAGTCTCCTGGAAGTCATTTGGACACGATTCCTTCTCACTTCAGACCAGAGCAATAAATCACTTGCACCTGGATATTTGCATGGAGTCATCATCTAGAATTTCTGGGTTTATGAAGACTTCTTCAAAAACTTGAACTAAAAGTTTATTTTAGAGGATGCAGTTAATTTGAAAAGGAAGTATATTGGGTTGATCATTTTCCTCCTAGGATTAACTCAACTATTTTGTATTTCTATTCTCAGAAACATTATGTTCTGTCCCACTTACAAACACACACACGCCCCCCCACTCACCCACACAAACACGCATTTTGTAAAGCACGCCGTCCCTGCCTGTTGCAGTAAAGTTTTATAGTGCTTCTGGCCCCAAACAATAAACTAGGGATAAAAATGGAGGGCCCTTGGAAGTTTCTTCAAACTGCGGAACTCTCAGCCCCCAAGGGGCTTCTCAGCAGAACTCACAGCCCCTTGGCTCAGGAGAGCCCGGGGGAGCCCAGCGGTGGGAGCCTCACCTTGATAGATGAGGGTGTATAACTTCTTATATTAAACATTAAAAGTGTTTAATATAATGAGATCACACTTCTTGCCTCTGATAATAATTTCACTTTTATCAGATATGACCTTGCATTCAATACATACAAATCCCCCAATTAGAGCCAACTTCGCTGGGAATGGTGAGCATGCCTGCCCTTCTCCTTCCCCAGAGGAAACACTAAACACTGGCCAAGGTGATTGTCATGGTTCTTCTACAGACGAGTGTCTGTCTCTCTAGCGTTAGCCTGGGCCTCAGTTTTCTCATCCCTGAAAATCCAGGTTTGTAGATTAAAGGAGTTCTGTTTCTTTCCAGCTCTGAAGATCTTTGGTTACGTGATGGATGAAAATAATTAGACTCAAAGAACTCCGTTTTCAGGTAAGAAGTGAAATCCATCATGTATGATAGTAGTAACAGGAAAATTAGGCCATATTTAATAGCAATCATTATTTCCATTTAAAAGATGAATGCACCTGTAGCCAGATGAAAATAAGAATAAATCTCATTTTAAAATACCATTGAGCAAGGTGGGGCTGGAGAAGCATTTACCTACAGCTGCTGAAGATACAGCTTAGGTGCCCCTCATTTCAGTGGGTCCCTTCCACAGCCCTGGGAGGGAACTTTGCAACATGACATGATGACATCTTCATATATTTTGTAAACCTTGAAAAGTGCAGGCTTTCGGCTGTAATATGTTAAGACTGCCATCTCCTTCCGTCCACGCTTTCTCTCCTCTTGGGTGCAGTTGGGGTGGTCTTGGACATTTAGGGGATCCAGCTAAAAAAAGATGAGTTGGCATGCACTTACTTTGAGCTTAGTAGGATACATTGATGTGGTTTATTCTGAGGACTCTAGAAAATCACTAAGAGTTTAGGGTTTTTCCCATTCCCACAAGACCTCTGCTGGAGAGGTTAATGAGTCAAAACCATTATTAGAAAGTAGGAGAATAGGAAGGAAGAGAAATATGAAAAAGCCGGAATGAGTAGTTTGCCTTTGAAGAATCAGTCCTGTTTTAATAACCTGCAGCACTCTGGAACTAGGCATGTTGAGAGCAAGGATTTAGAATAAGGTAAGTGTCAAGTCTCAGCTGTGCCAAGTGCTAACCTTGTCATCATAGACTCAGTATTTTTCTTTGAATCTGTTCCCTCCTCCATGAACGGGGAAAAGAATATTTATCGCCCATGCTTGTTGGGAACTTTCAATGCTGTAAAATAATGTGGAATAGCAATGTGGAATATTATTCCAAATAGGAATAATAGGAATTCCATAAATTACAGCTTATTTCTTTCCTTAATCATACCATGGAAGGTTCTTGCATGGTACACTTAATTTGAACATCAAACATTCCAAGCAAGGGGGAAGATCTCCTTCAAAGACTGTTGAAGTGGGGAGGGGCCTTGAGATGTTTAAGTGAGGACATTGGGGTTTTGCAGAGCTGTGACGTGGACCAGCTCATGCCCCTAGGGAGCGGCAAAGCTGGTCTTAGAACCCACCTGTTCTAACTAGGGGTATAACCAGGACAAGCTAGAAATGTGTGTACCTGCACGTGGGCCTTCCTTACTGACTGGTATTTGCTGGAACAGTTGTTTAGTTGTCTTCAGAAAAGGACATTCTCCTTTGTTGTTGTTAAACTCAGCTGTTTTCAGGACAGATAAGACTGTTCTCTCTTTTGTTAACACCCCAGATCCCCCTTGACTAGAGTTCACGTCTAAGGTCAGATGTGTTTTGGGGAGAGTGTCAGCTAGACCCTCAGAGACGGGGCTGCTGTCAGGGAAATCCACAAGACAGCATTGAACCTGGCTCTCGGTCAACAACATATATCTGTTGGATGAATAAATGAAGGATATATAATGCTCCTAGAAGAAGAAAACATTGAGAAAATCGTGTCTGTGTCTTTAAGAAGAAAGAGAAAGGACTTTTTGGCAATAGCTCCAGGATTCCTTTAAGACTTGGGAGAATTTAAGTGTTCAACAGAGATGGTGGCAGTGAAATGAGAGGGAAGTTGAGTACGTAACGTGAGTGAGGAGGGAGCTCAGAGGGTGAACAGACATCCCTGTGGATCCCAGAAAAAGGCTGCTTCACATCAGAGCAAAGCACCCTGCTTGATATCATGATGGCATTTAAAGAAAGCAACATTTTTTTACTGCTTGAATAATGGAGTCAGAGCTTAAAGTTTTAAATGCTGTATACAAGGAGAGGCTGTAAGAATTAATATGATACTAAGTTCATATGTGGGTGGGAAAGGAAAGGAGGCAGGGGAAATGACAATTTCATGGCGTGTTCTCCCCCTACCCTCCCCGTGTGGTTTGAGCATCTGGTCCATGGCCACTGAAGCTGCTTTCCTGTCCTGGATTGAGGGGGCTGCAGTCAACGCTGGGTGCAAGGCAGCAGTGAGCATTGCTTGACAACTGCTTCATTGCAGGAGCAAGAAGTTTAAGAGGAGGATGGCTTTCTAATCGACTTGGGCAAAGGAATTTCTCTTCTGGGAGAAGCAGAGTCCCTGAGTCCATAGTGGCACCTGCAGGGAGTGGGCTGGTCACGGAGAGGTGACGTCACAGTCACCTGGGAAGAGTCGATTGCCAGGGGGCCCTCTGTCCATCAGAACTGAGTCAGGGCATTTAGGAAAATCTGCTTATAGGCTGACTGATACTGATTTGCTCAGGGAAATGCCCTCTCCCTTAACTAGGACTTATGCTATCCACTGTGTCCTCGGCTGGTGGCAAGGGACAGGGACCACGTCACATGATGTCTGGCCATCACAGGTGTCCCTCTCAGTCCAGCCTGGGTATGACTTTCCCAAGGGTGAGCGGGTGGGAGAATCAGCCCAGATTGCCACCATCCTTGACAACCACGGTGAGCACATCCCAGCTCCCCGCCAGCAAAGGAGCCAGGTGGGTACCACAGAAAAGAGGTCAGAGCACTGGCTGTGGTCTCAGCTAGTCTTGGGTTCAAATCCCAGCCAGGGCAGGGGCAGGATCTGACAGGGCTGGGATCGGGGTCAGGCAAGTAAGGCTGAGTTCTGCCAAGTACAAGGTCAGATCCTGTCTTTATTTAGAATTTTGATGTTTTGTTCATTACGGATTTTGTCATTCATTTTGATTTTCTAACTATGGCGTTTAGAAACACATTCTTTGCCCTGATTACTGAGTTTGGGGCTCCCCTTTACATTTTACACATAAGTTGGGCATCTTACTTGCCTCCCTAGTCCTGACTTTGCCCGGCCCAGTTGCTCACCAGCCCTGTGAGGTTGGGCAAGTCACTTTAAGCCTTGCTTCCCTAGTCTGTAAAATGGGACAATTGATAGGGCCCATCTTATAGGGTTTTGTAAGGTTAAATGAGGTAACACATTAAAGGCTCTTAGCACAGGGTCTGGACTAGGGTCGTTTCCTTTACATTTGCTTTGTCACCCTGTGGCCAGGAATGTCACGTTGCAGGCAGCTGACCAGGGGTGCTGTGTGTCTCCTGCAGGAGTCATCTGCTTGCAGACAGAACATAGGTCGGTGCCCAAAAAAAGCATGTTCGTGTCAATAAATACCATCGTCCTTAAAGATAGAAAATGGCCCATCAAGACATATCTGGACACTTACTCACATTGCTCGGCCCGTTTCTAGCAGTGATCCTGATGCCACCTCGGGATGGGCACCTGATTGTTAGAAAACATCAACAGACCCACAGTCCCCAGGGTACAGGGGATGCCTTTTGCATCAGCCCAAATTGCTGATGTGTCGGAAACTGGCGTGTGTTGACAAACAAGGTCACCTCTTGGACACACTGGCTTCAGCTTAGGGATTTGCCAGGCTGGAGCTGGAAATACAGGCCTGAGACACAGACTAAAGGTGTGCTAGGAAACACCTTTTACCAACTACATCGCTCTTCCACATTCTGGGACATGACAGTTTATGCTTTCTTTTTTTTTTAAACATCTTTATTGGAGTATAATTGCTTTACAATGGTGTGTTAGTTTCTGCTTTATAACAAAGTGAATCAGTTATACATATACATATATCCTCATATCTCTTCCCTCTTGCGTCTCCCTCCCTCCCACCCTCCCTATCCCACCCCTCTAGGTGGTCACAAAGCACCGAGCTGATCTCCCTGTGCTATGCGGCTGCTTCCCACTAGCTATCTATTTTACGTTTGATAGTGTATATATGTCCATGCCACTCTCTCACTTCGTCCCAGCTTACCCTTCCCCCTCCCTGTGTCCTCAAGTCCATCTCTACGTCGTATGTTCCTATTATCATTTTCTTAACTGTTTTGGGTTTGTTATTGTAGGTCTTTTCCTTCTCTTGTGTTTCCTGCCTAGAGAAGTCCCTTTAGCATTTGTTGTAAAGCTGGTTTGGTGGTGCTGAATTCTCTTAGCTTTTGCTTGTCTGTAAAGGTTTTAATTTCTCCGTCAAATCTGAATGAGATCCTTGCTAGGTAGGGTAATCTTGGTTGTAGGTTTTTCCCCTTCATCACTTTAAATATGTCCTGCCACTCCCTTCTGGCTTGCAGAGTTTCTGCTGAAAGATCAGCTGTTAACCTTATGGGGATTCCCTTGTATGTTATTTGTTGTTTTTCACTTGCTGCTTTTAATAATTTTTCTTTGTATTTAATTTTTGATAGTTTGATTACTATCAAACTATTAATGGGTGAGGTTATGTTCCTGTCTTTCTAGTTGTTTGGCATAGGGTGTCCATCACTGTAGCTTGCTGTTCGTTGAGTGGAGCTGGGTCTTGATGTTGAGATGGAGATCTCTGGGAGATTTTCATCGTTTGATATTACGTGGAGCTGGCAGGTCTCTTGTGGACCAATGTCCTGAACTTGGCTCTCCCGCCTCAGAGGCACAGCCCTGATGCCTGGCTGGAGCACCAAGAGCCTGTCTTCCACACGGCTGCTGTGTGCCTCAGTTACCCCCTCTGTAAGCTGGCGGGAGTAAGGGCAGCCTCCAGTTTATGCTTTCAATGAACGTTTTAGCATATCCAACGAACACTTACTGGGTGTCTCATATAAATATGCAATATTAAAACTGGATAGATTTCATGCTTACCAGTAAAATTGAAATCATCTCTTTGAAAATTTTGGAAAACTTCCAGCCAAGAGATTCTCCGTGGACTAGTGAAATTCGTGGACTTGTTCTACGTTTAAGGTTTTAGGCGTTGAAACCTTCTGTCCTCTTTCCTAGGATAAAGTTCAATTCTAAAAGGAATGATATGGAGAGAAGTGATTGATGAACTTAAGATTTCAAACCTCTTTATTACTTGAGATCTGGAAATATCTTGTGTGACAGGCAGAAAAATGGTCCCAAAGATGTCCATGTCCTAATCCCTGGAACCCGTGTTACCTTCCACGGCAAAGGGACTTTGCAGGAGTGATTAAGTTAAGGATGTTGAGATGGGGAGATTACTCTGGAGTATTTGAATGGGCCCAGATTAATCATGTGGGTCTTTAAAATCAGAGAACCTTTACCTGCAGTGGGTAGGGGCAGATGTGACTGTGGAAGAAGGGTCAGAGAGGTGCAACTTTGATGGCTTTGAAGCTAGAGGAAGGGGCCACAGGCCAAGGAATGTGAGCACCTCTAGAAATTGGGGCGGGAAAAAAGTAATGGACTCTTCCCTAGAACCTCCAGAAAGGAACACGGCCCTGCTGACACCTTGATTGTAGCCCAGTGGCACTGTGTTGGACCTCTAATACACAGCTGAAATCATGTCACTTTTCATTAGTCACTTTTATGACATAGTACAGATTTATTAGATGTTTAGAAGCAAACCCTAGCACAGTAATTTTTTTATGTTATTATGTTCATTGCTGGGTTTTCCATCCTAGTTTTCCACATTTGTCTCAGGATACCTCAGGATGGTGCTGATGGACTTCTAGACATGAAAAAGGACCCTGGAATTACTCTCCAGGAAGCTCCTTCTTCCCAACCCAAGAGACGAGAATGTGGTCGTGCACCAGGACGTGCCCAGAGAGAGGAGAGGCTGTAACCATGGGAACTGGGCCTCTGTAGAACAAGATGTAAATCCTTAAAGTCGTTTTTAATGAAACATAAACACTGAGTTAGCGTGAGGGCCACAGTTTCTGGGTGGTTGGTTCGAAGTTTGGCAATCAGGATTTAGAGGGAAAATTCACCAGTTTTAAGGGCCTCCAGATGTTCTTCTGGTCCCAGCCAGAAAGTTTTCATCCTTTATGGATACTTTTTATTGTCAGCAGCAGAATTTTGCCATAACATCTCCAAATTGGTGGAAGTAGCCGTTAGTCACCAAACAAACCCCAAATAAGAGTTTAATCTTGGGGTCACTTTAAGTGTTGCATCATACCCCATTTAACTGACAATTTTTTAATAGTATAGCCACCAGAATTTTCAGTTTGTATGACAATGGACTAAATGAGTATCTCATGACAATCAGCCACTGAGCTCGTATAAATACAATGTCCCATTTTAACAATGGTTGGCGTCTGGCCAATGTTTAGAAGGAGGAAACAAGGATGTCAGAAGGCCGTCATCTTGTGTGGATAAGAGGCAAAAGGTTTATTGCAAATTACAATGAACTACTTCGTCACAGAATTTAGATTAAACACTCCATTCACATCAGTTGGGAAACATTGAAGCAGTTACTTTTCAGAAGCACTCTTTGGGAAATTCAGAACTTAAAAAAAAAAAAAAGACAACTTCTATTTTCTAGAACAAGAATTTTGTGACCACCTACACTTAATAAAACTTGACTCTACAGGATTTGCTCTGGGATTTGGTTTAAATTACGTGACATAGTCTAAAAAGAAGTAAATCACTTCTATTCACGCTTCAATTTCCTCTGAAGAAATGAGAAGAATAAGAAGAACAGTTCACCTTTCTGGAAGTCTCTTCTGAGAACCGCCGTCCACGTGCCATCTTGGATTCATAAGGAAAGGACTGCATTTGGTGACTGCCGTGAGTTCTCATATGCTGTTGATGCCACAGCAGGACCTGGTGGAATTAGGGTGAAAAGGTGCTTGACAAGCCTACGTTACTTGCCTATTTGTAAAGGACTGGCTCTATAACTTGTTAATAAGTCACATCCAGCTTGTCCTGCCGCTTTTATCAAGTGCTTTTATCTCTGCTTATATTCATTTGTGTCAGTAGATAATTGTTGAGGTTGACTCACCAGGGCATATGGGTTCATGGGTAATTAGGGCCCTGGATGATAGGCCCCTCAAACCACTTAGCTACTGAAGCATTGTGGCTACTGACAAATAATAGAATCTCTTTTTTTTTTTTTACAAAATGGTAATAAATCATTTGACTCTGTACTAAGCCTTTAATCAGCACCACCCCACTCACCCACCTAGCAGAGTACTTTGGGAGCTTTACTACTTACAAAGAGGAAAGGTCCTTCCAGAATGTTAGAACAAAGGTGAGATGTCACTTCCGATCCTAAATACACGTGTAGATTTCACTGGGGAAGACTTCTCCCTTCCCGTGTTGTTTCCATTCTCTTGCTCGTTCGGGGTCCACACAAGCTCTTCGCAGCAGGGAGACATGGTAGCAGTGGGCCCAGCCCCCTCTGGAGGGACGGGCACGGCACACAGCTGGAGTGGACAAGATTTTAAAAATACATGTTTCAGCATTCATAAATTCTCTCCTCTGCTGATAAGTACTTTTGAAAATGTAAATCACAGACTCATTCTTTTAGGACATTTTCCAGCAGGTACTCACTGTATAAAGTCTTCTTAGACTACCCCTGGCCCCCTTTGAAGCCCAAGGCTGATTTCCAACATCTACAATCTCTACAGGGCCCTATAATTACCAAGGCAATGAGCGTTAGTCCCTGGTGGTCTGCGGAATCCAACCCTCTCAGGCAAGGAAAGGCATCCCTTTGCTAATTGGAGTCCTGGTTTTTCCTCCTGAAAATCAGCACGTGTGATATGATGGGTCACATGTGTGATGATGTGATGTGATCACATAAGGGGTAATGAGAAAGAAGTTCTGCTCTAATACGATGTGTCACTTCATCTCCTCCACCCCCTCCCCCATCACATTGTTTAAAATGACAGCAATAAGAACAATTACAACAGCAATGAAGAGAGCTAGCATTTATTAAACGTTGATTGTGTATCAGACACTCTGAAGAGTGTAGAGCCTTCATTGTATCCTCTAATCCTCGGGATGACCTACAAGCCAGGCACCATTAGTATGTTTACCCCTATTTTACAGATGGCCCTGAAGCAGCTAAGATACTTGACTTTGGGGTCAAGCACTGAACACGTTCTTCTCTTGCTTTTAAAATGTATTCATCTGTTCTTTTAACAAAGATGTATTGAGCACCTTCTGTGTCCCAGGCCCAGTTTAGCCTTAATACACTCTTGGGAAAGTTGTAATGAACTCAACAAACCCCTTTGTTGTAAGAGAAGAAAGGGGGCTTTGTAAGAGCAGTGGGGTTCAGAGGAAAACGAGGGAACTAACCTCAAAGTTTACTGCCTTCCTACTTCTGCCCCAAGCGACAGTGATAAGAGCCTCATCTCACAGGTGTGTGTCTATCACCCTCACCTTTTCACCTGGGTGGGGAATGTGAAACTTTCTTCCTCCAGGCTTTCTGCAAGTCTGATGGGGGGTGTAGGGCCCAGAAAGGTGGGGGGAGTTTCCAGGTCTGAGAAAACTCACTGATGAACTTAGAATCCTGGTATCTCCGTCTGAAAGGACCCCAGAGGCCCTTGGGTCCAGCCCTCAAACCAAGCAAGATCCCCTCTTGATAAAGGGTCAGGGCACCTCCATTTGCATACTTTCTGAGGAAACTGGGGAACTCTCCCTCATGAGGCAGCCCATTCCGGTGCTGAAGGCTGTTCTTCATCCTACTGAGCTGACATCTTCCTCCTGATAACCTGCACTCGCTGGTCCCAGCTCTGCTCTCTGATGGCATGCCAAATACATCTAGCTCCTGCCTCATAGGAATTTAGTGCCCTTAAGTGTCTAAACTCAGAGATCTCATCCCCACTAAGACTTTCTTGCTTCTTCAGCCTTCTCTTACGTGTTATGATTCCTAAACCCTTCAGTCTCTTAACCGGAACGAGAGAAATTGGAAATAAATGGGCTGAACTAATTCAAGCCTCACTGGGAAGAACTATTAATCAACACACACTTAAGTGACAAGAGGCAGTGAAGGAGGTGCAGGGGGGACAGCCCCTCTGGCCATGAAAACAAGGACAAAGGGTCTTTAGAGTCGAAGAGGTCTCTGAGGTCAGGGCTCATCTGGCTGGTATTTGAGCCCCTAAATAATGCTTAGGACACTCAAAATCGTTTTTAGAAGGCCAGGCTGCAGAGTCTGATATACTAGGACTAGGGAAGCAAATCTAATGTTTCTAAGAGCATCCTTGCTCCTGGCACTTTATGCAGCTGTCTCTGGGGGGAGTTTTGTTTACAGGAGGAAGGGGATGGGTGGAGTTAAAGCTACAGATGCGCTAGACTCTCTTGGAAACGACAGCTACCATGAACCCCAGTTCCTTCACCCGCATAAACATTTTCCCTGTCTTTTGTAAAGAACTGAAATTGAGAAAAGGCCTCCCATGGCACCATAATAACGCCCACTCCACCCAATGACGCCATGATGCCAACCTATGGACAGAGTGAGTAAGGGCTTCATTTTTTAAGGTTGCTTTTCAGTGATAAAACCAAAAGAGCTAAGTGTAGGTCATGTAGGCCAATCCAGTCCCAGTAATAGAAACACATTTTTTTCTATTTATATGATGGCAAATTATTTTGTTGTTTGCCTTGCTGACGTTGTCGGAGGAATTTGTCTTGGGTGAGCACATGAAGCTTGGTTACAACCTAATGTGTAGGTTCAAAGCCATGTTGACGTAAGACAAGTGTCATTTTGTCCTAATTTCTTCCACTTAATAGAATGACGCTACTTAACTGTGTTAATTGTTGCTACACGTTGCCACTAGTTCCGGTGATGACGATAAGCCCTCCGATAGGAGGGTAAATAGCAGTAGCTCCATTTTGCAGATCAGGCAAGTTGAGGCTGAGAAGAGTTCAGTGATGTGCACAGGGCTTCGTGCCCCTGAATAACAGACCCCAAATAATAACCCAGTCTACTGCCCAGTGCTATTCCCCTTGCAGAATTCTCCAGAACATGAGCTAACTAAAACGGAGGTGTGAGCATTAAATCCACAGAGGCACATTTCCATTCCAGACCAATGGAAAATACTGGCGACATCCATTAGACCTATCCATTGCACAATTAAAAAGAAAATAAAACTTGATCATTATGTCCCAAACAAAATCAGCAAAAGGCAAGTCTCTACATCTTTGAAAATCTTAATGAGGGTATTTTTAAAAGACAATGGTCTCCCGTGGCAGGTAAGCCACGAGGTAGGGTAAGCACTTGATCATCCTAGATTCTCTAGATACATAGAATTTTCCTTCTCTCCATATCTGGGCAGTCTTTATTGGAGTCTGCAAAGAGTAAGATACACAAACTGCTTTAATTAAAGAAAATGTTTGGTGGTCAAAAGATGAATATACCAGAGATAGAAAACTAGGCCTGTCACTGAGGTTTGGTGATTGCTCTACCAAAGCCACAGATCTGGCTACCCTCAAAGTGGTCTGTTAATTAAAGAGTAAAATTTAAGGAGAGCTCGTCTAATTCTTTGGAGGTTTAAGATAAGCGCTTGTCAACTGGATACCGTAATCTATTTCTTTGGGGGTAACTGGAAATATTCTTTTCACTTTTATGTAAGATATGTGTTAATATTGGCTCTGAAGGAGCAATTTGTAGCCAAGATTCTCAAGGAACTCTTCTGAGATTAATTCATTTTGGAGAAGCATAACTTACTTGCTTCCATTTCGCAGAGATTTAAATGAGTCCTGGCAGGGGAATGTTCCTTTTCCAAGGAAGGTGTCATACGTTAGAGGCTGAGTTCTTACTCAACTCAGAGTCTGTTACCCTCCTAATGGATACTCCTCCACTTCATTTTGAAACAGAAGAATGTTTACACCCATAATTCACGTTAAGAACATAAATTTTACATATTGATGCCATATTTACGTAAAAGAGGTATCTGATCAGTTACTGGGGCTAATGCCTTCATCTGACCACCCACCACCCACTCATCCATCCATTCATCAGCCATCCACCCACGCATCCACCCCCCCATTCACTCATCCACCTACCCATCCACCCACTTATCCATCCATCCCTCCATCCATCAATCCATCCATCCATCCATCCATCCATCCATCATGTGTCCATCCACCCATCCACCATGTGTCCATCCACCATCCATTCATCCGCTTTTCATCCATCCTTTGATTCATTCAGCATTGGGTAATGGTAAGTGCATGTATTCCGAAGCCAGTCTGGGGTGAATCCCAGCCCTCTCACTTACCAGTGGCGTGACCTTGGGGGAGTTATTTAAAGTCTCTGTGTCCTAGTTTTCTCATCTGTAAAGTGGAGCATGATAGCATGTCCTACACAATATTATTGTGCAGATTAGGCAAGTTAAATAAGGTGCTTAGAGCAGTGCCTCACACATAACCATTATTCAAATGGTTGCTGTTGTATTATTATTGAAGAAACAACTCAGGCCCTGAAAAGATGAGTGACTCACCTGTAGGTAAAGGATAACTAAATCAGGAGTTAGAAAATCTACTTCTTTGATTGTTTGCTTCTCTTTTCCAGAACATGGAGAGGAAGAGCCAAGGAAGAGGCATCATTAAGGGGAGGGAGTTTGAGATAATCTGACAAGGACTAAATTATTTTGGTTTAATTTTGTCATGAAAGCTGAGGTCTGGAAGTGGTTATTTTCCCCATTTTAATTGTTGTGGTTGGTTTTATTTTGTTTTGTTTTGTTTTGATTGCTAATCATTCCCAAAGTCGCCAAAAGGAAGTCAATAAGACTCATTTGCTTACTTACCTATTTCTCTGATCAATTAGACCATAAAACTCTGATGCACAAAGATTATGTTTTGATCCTATATGACACCCCAGTGTTATAGCCCCAGCACTCTGGAGCTTCAGAGAGCCTGAGAAACAGGAATAGATGAGGATGTTTGCAAGGAAACAGCCCAGAGACTGGTCACAGTCTGTTCTCAAGGAAGGAAATCCCACTGAGGAAATTTCTTGGGGCAGGACCCAGGGGAGGCTGTGAGGTCAGCCCCAGGCGACCAGGAGAAGACCATTAGGACCCCTAGCAGAGAACTCTGCATCTCTATCTCCAGGGGACTCTGGCCCAGATGGACACACAGCTCAGCCCTGAATGGAGGGTAGAACCAGGGGTGGATTAGCAAAGGAGACGTGGACCCCAAGGAAATGTTCAAGGGAAGATGAAGCAAAAGGAGCTGCAAGAGGCTGAGGAATAGCCCCCAGAGCCACCCCCATTCAGCTTGGGTCCCAGTATTTACTGAGCACCTACAATGGGCAAAACCAGGCTGGGTATATAGTGGGGGCTTGACCTGTGCCTCCCACCTCTCGCTCCCTCAGCCCCTTAGGGGTAGAGGTCTGGCTGCTCTCTACCTCCTGTTGGCTCCTCAGGTCTCCTCAGGAGGTGTCAGCCTCACCTCAGATCGTCTGACTTTTAAACGTTTGCACTTAACCAGCAAGGCAGGACGGCTATAATCCAGGTACAAGGCAGGAAGGGTCCTTCTGGACCAGGGTGGCCAACCGTACCAGTTTGCCCGGGACTGTCTTGGTTTTAACCCTGAAAGCCCTCTGTCCTGGGCAAATGGGATAGAGGGTCATCCTAACCTGAAATTACTGTTGGCAGATACTTGACAGGAACAGTGTGGAATGGACGGCCTGAGTGGTATGCGGTGTGTTCACCTCTCTTAAACCTACTAAACTTTATTTAGGTTTACTTAGCCTGTTTGTTATTTATTTAAACAGCAGAGGTGTGTTTGTGTGTGTGTGTGTAGTGTGTGTGTGTGTTGTGTGTGTGTGTGTAGTGTGTGTGTGGTGTGTGTGTGTGTGGTGTGTGTGTGTGTTGTGTGTGTGTGTGTAGTGTGTGTGTGTAGTGTGTGTGTGTTTTTGTGTGTGTGTGTAGTGTGTGTGTGTGTGTAGTGTGTGTGTGTGTGTGTGTGTGTGTGTGTGTGTATTACACAGTTCTGGTCCCTGTAGAATTATTTTCATGGAGATTCCCTTTGTCAAGATGCTCAGGGTCCACAGTCAGGGGCAGGGGGTGGGGTGTGTGTGTGAAGAGCCCTGGGAAGCTCACATATGATTCCCTGTATGGGTATCATTGAGACCTAATTCTCTACGTTATGCTGCGTTGCCCTCCTGAGGACCCTGGGGGCAGTTTCAGGACTGGGGAGACCTCAGGGTCCCAGCTGCTGGGAAGGTGGGTCCTCTCTGTGGCTGTCCTGGAACCAGTTGGGGTGAGTTCTTCCTGATTCATCTTATTTTCTTATATTTAGATCTAGAAATGGACTGAAATTAATTGCTGTTTCCGGCCCTACCTTACCTGCGCCGTGCGCTGTGATGGAGGGTCATGTGTCGTCTTGTCGGCTTGTGGTCGGTGCCACGGGGACCCTCTCGGGATGGTGACTGTAGGAGGCTGAGTCCTGACCCTCAGAGAAGGGCTCAGAGAGTGGCCATCAGTCTTTGGAGGGGCATCTTGCAGTGATTCTGTGCAGACGGAAGGAAGTTATGTAAGAGAAACATCGAGAAACCCACATCAGGAACCTTCTACCAGGCCTGAAGTGCGAGACTAATGTCTTCAGGCAGGCAGCAGTGGGATAATGCTGTGAGCTAGTCCTCAGTCTTAGACCCCATCTATCCACAGCGGAGAGCGAGAGAGTGACACAGGGGGGATGTAAGGCGTGTACAGGAAGGTTTCGGTCTCAAGCAAAGTGGGTCCTACGCTCTGCTCTCCCCAGGCCTACGGAAGGGGAATGACAGGTCTCGGGGAGTCAGTTGGCAGAGGGGTCCTGGGTCTCACCTCTCCTGGACCCAGCTCTGGGGAAGGGACGAGATCCCCAAGTGGAATGAGCCCTATGAGAGCCCCCCAGGATGCCCACGCAGGCCGTGGAAGGAGTTGGAAGAGACCTGGGCCTGAGGAGCTGGCAGCTACCTGTGCGCTGAGACCACACCTGGATCTCTGGGGTTGCGGACCAGCCCCGTCCCCAGCACCTCGGCTGTGTGGAGGTCAACCCTCCTCCAACAAGGAAAGGAGGTGAGGCTGGATCGCCAGAGATGCATTTTCCTCCAAATGGGGCCTCGAAATAGACAGTGAATTCAGTTTTAGAAAAATAATGTTACGTTTCCTTCACACCTGACCTTGTGGGCTGAGATGAGAGTCTCTCGGGTAAAAGGATGATGACAGCGGTCATGACGGAGACCCCGAGAGCTGATATCCGTGGAGCATTTATGATGGGTCTTTACCTGGATTAACTCGTGAAATCCTTACAACAGTTAGGTACGACTTAGTCTCCACTTTGGAGGAAACTGGGGCACAGAGAGGGTAAGGAACTTGCTCAGAGTCACAAAGGAGGATGCAGGATTTGAACCTGGGTCCTCTCCACAACCCTTTAGCGGCACACTCAATGTTCACAAACCAATTGGTCAGAAATTCTTCCCCAATCTCCAACTGAAGCCTTCTTGTGGGAGTGTAAACCACTCCTTCGTGTCTTGTTCCTAACAGAAAGAGCTAATAGTTACTCATGTGATTCATATCTTTTCTCCATTTCCTCTTTTTCAAGCCAAATGACCTCAGTTGCCTCAGCCTCTCCGCAGAGTGGCTGTGACCCGAGGCTGTCGCAGTTCGGCTGTTTCTGCTGTGCTCCCTGCTTTGGTGTCTGAGCCTGAATTGGAACAAAGGTTAGTATATGATGAGTATTCTAGGAAGACTGCATCTTTACCATTCCCAAATCAATACATGCCGGTGTTGGATTTAACAATTTCTTTCAGCAGGGACAGATCACTCCCGTGGTCTCCCACGGTCTCGGCCTGAGCCTGCTGTGCTTTTACGAAGATGCCCTAAGTCTTTCTCCAAGTCTTCTGGGAAAGAAGCTATTTGGCCTTACGGATGCGGCCGATTGCCAGGCCTGTTCTCTATCTAAATTATGATGGCAGAGAAGATAAAAATACAAAGACCAAAAAGTCATTTTTCTCCCCCCAAAACACCACAATTCTTTGAGCCTTTCATTTTCTTCTGCTTTTTTTTTTTGCTGATAACAATGAATAATGGTTTCTGCCTCTGCTTTTATTGGCTTAGCGTTTGGGGTTATAAGAATGTAAATGTTTCCCCAAGGAGAAATACATTTGGGGGGATTAACTAGATTGTTTCTTTTATTTTTAAAATTTTAGTTATAAAAGGAAGAAAGAATCTGCTGAACTAAACTGAGTCATGATCCCAAACAGGAACTGGAGAGCAGAGACCACCATTCATTTGGGTCGGTCAACTCTGGGGGTCCCATTTTAGTTGGCATGCCTTTAAACAGTTCTATTTTAAATCCAGTGACAGTCATCTTTAAACAGATTCATATTTGGGTCAGATCACGTGATGAATAAACCTGATTTTGTTCAGCATTTTATTCCTTTAACGGACCGTACTACCTGATTTCCACACCAACTCTTCAATATGGGTATATTTAGCAAATGGCTATTACCTTTTCCTCATCACCTATCTTCCCCTCGAGTCCCTTATAAGCTGTAATTTACCCTCACCCCTCTATTGAAACTGTGCTCTTAGAAATCAGCAAAAACCTCCTTTAGGTCAAATGGGAAGAACTCGAGCTCTTTTTTGTTGCTCTACCTGAGCCCGTCAGCCCTGTTACCCCTTCTCCTTCAAGCCTCCTCAGTCCCCGGCCTCTCTGATACCATGTGATCATTCCTTCCCTGGGGAGGCGTCCATTCTTCCTGGAGCACCCTTCAAGGCTTGGCACCCGTCTCTAGACTTCATTTTCTCTGTGTTAATCTTGGCTTACGCTCCTATCTTCAGCTGTCAACATTATTTATGTCATTCCCAGGTCCACGCCTCCCACCCCACGTCTCTGAGCTCCCAACCAGCATCTCCATCAGCTTCTGAACAATTTCATTTGTTAATTTGCTTTACTCTGGCACCTGAAACTCAGCAGACCACCTGCCCAAATCATCCTCCCTCTAAGTTCACTCTTCCTGAATTCTCTCCCAGCAGCACCATCATTTCATCTCTGAATCAGTAGTCCTTGTAGACTCCTTTCCCCAGACTTTAAGCTCCAAGGGGAGCAGAGGTTGTTCCCACCGTTTTCACCACCACCTCCCTGGAGCCTGGCACAGTGCTTGGTACATAGTAGGAACTCAATACATATTTGCTGAATGATTGAATGAATTTTCTCTTTCATTATTTGTATTCCCTCAGTCATCAACCAAATTAACCCATCAATCAATCTGAATATATGTAGTTTTGGGAGGCTGTGTAGGGTACCTGCTGAGAGTGGGTGCTCTTGTGTTGGACTGCCAGGTTTGAATCTTGCCTCAGCTGCTTCCTAGCTGGGTGATCTTGAGCATGTTACTTAACCTCTCTATAATTTAGTGGGGTTTTGGGGGGCAATGTTCCCATTTTTTTAATCGAAATATAGTTGATTTACAATGTTTCAAGTGTATAGCAAAGTGATTCAGTTTTATATATATATAATATATTATACATTATATATATATGTATTCTTTTCCAGATTCTCTTCCATTATAAGTTATTAGTTCCTTGTGCTAATACAGTTCCCTGGGCTATACAGTAGGTCCTTGTTGTTTATCTATTTTATACATAGTAGTGCATATCTGTTAATCTCAAATCCCTAATTTATCCCTCCTCCTTCCTTTCCACTTTGGTAACCATAAGTTTGTCTTCTATGTCTGTTATACTTTAGTTCTGGTCATAAAGGGAGGGAAATAATAATACCCACCTGTGTGTGTTGATGTGAGGATTAAGTGAGAGAATGTTTATTAAATGGATATAGTAAGTGTTCAATAAGCTTTTTGGATGATGGTGATGTTGGTGATTATGATGATGATGATGATGGTGATGATGGTGATGTGATGCTGGTGATGTTGATGGTGGTGATGATGGTGATGATGACGACAGTCACGGTGACAATGGTGATGGTGATGATGAAGGTGGTGATGTTGTTGATGATGGTGATGATGATGGTGATGGTGATGATGAAGGTGGTGATGTTGTTGATGATGGTGATGATGATGGTGATGTTGAGGATGATAGTGATGATGAAGGTGGTGATGATGACGATGGTGATGGTGGTGTTGATGATGGTGATGATGGTGATGGTGATGATGGTGATGGTGATGGTGGTGGTGATGATGACGGTGGTGATGATGATGGTGATGATCATGACGATGGTGATGATGAGGATGATAGTGATGATGAAGGTGGTGATGAAGGTGGTGATGACGGTGGCAGGGGAGAGACATAAGCTGCGCTTGGTGAGGTTTGGAAGCAAGTGAAATGCTGTGAGGAAGGACATCATGTTAGGGTGTGGGCAAGCAACTGCAGCAGCTTGCCAAGGTCCAAGGTACGTTCAGGGCAGAAGATCGAGAACTCTGATGGGCATGAAAAGCAGCTGGAGAAAAGGCAGAACTAAACGGACTCAGTAGGGAAGTGGGCTCCAGCCGTGCTCCTCAAGGCCCTGGGGTTTTCTTGGAGGGTCTCAGAGACTCTGTGGGTGGGGACAGGGACAGGGTAGGGTGGCTGAAGGATTAGGCACTAAAGCATACAGGTGTGGGCTGACTAGAGTGGGAGAATGTGCTAGACTTGTGCAGATTTGAGCCAAGCTGCTCTGCTTTTGTTTTACCTCTTGGTTTTCTAAGATCACCTTTGAAGGAAGAGTCTTGCTGCTTCATATAAAAAAGTGAGAAAATCACCGGTGTGGGCCTTGAAGGCAAGCTGAGAAGTTTGAGCTTTCTATGTTCAGCACTGGGGAAGCTGATGAGATTTGGATGGAAGAGTAGCAGGACCAAAGCGACGCTTTGTCAAAACTCTTCTTCTTACAATTCATTCAGTGGTGGTGGTGTAGCTGGCTGGGCAGGGGAACGAACACATTGTCCAGGCAGGAAGGGCCACTGTGAGACTGATTCTCCCTCCAAAACACCCGCTTTCTGTCCCCTGCTGGGCGTTCTCTTGGCCAGCAGTGCGGTGTGGTCCCAGCATCCTGCGTGAAGCATGGCAGCCGCCCCCCTAACCCTCTGCCCTCAGACCCTGGCCCCCCATCCAGGTCAGCTCGACAGAACTCCCATCTTGTCGTTCCATCCATGTGCCAAAGCCCCCCGTGGTTCTCCTCTGGTTGTTGGAGAAAAAGCAAACTCCCTTGCTTGGCATTCAAGGCTCCACAATGGAAAACGTTCTGTTCTTTGAGTCCTCTCTGCTATTCGTCTCACCTCTGTCCGCAGCTGGTTAAACCTTCTTACAGCACCGATACCCCCAAACACAGGGTGTTTATTTTCTCTTGTGCATTTCATGCCATGCCCTGGTCCTGGGATGCACCCCCCCATACACACACACACACACACACACACACACACACCTATACTTCGTTTTCTATCCTTGTAGACTTCACACAAATTCCCTCAGCCTTCTTGACCATGCTTGGTCATAACTGCCTCTCCCCATATGAATTCTCGAAGGAGCCCTGCCTCTTAAATGCTCATTCTGCAGCCGTCAGTAGATTAGTGGTTCCAAGTGTCACCTAACATCGTGCTGAGCTCATTGCAGACCAACAAGCCTCAGTGACTCCGTCCACTGAACGGGGAACATCCCGGATTCCTTCACTCCTTCTCTGCCCGAGGCCACCTCATGCCCCGCCCACCCCCTTCATGCAGCACCTCCCGCCCTAGCCTGACATCCTCTTGGGTCTCAGGACAGGAATGCTCAGGGATTTTGTGCAGCTGCCTGTGTTTTTAGAAGTGGCTTGATTCCAGCCAGCGTTCCTTCCCAGCTGGGGCTCTTTATGAAATGTCTTCTCGAGAAATGCCGGCAGATTTGAGATTCACCCCACTGTTCATCAAAGGAACCAGAGCCCTGCCCGGCAGACCCGCTGCTCTAGGCCCGCTCGGCCTGCATGTTCTAATCAGAAGCCATTGGGAGAAGCTTCTGACCAGGCAGTAGAGGCCCTTCCCCTCCCCACAGGCAGGAGTGACAAGAACAATTTCAAGACACGCAGTTGAGGCAGAGAAGAAGCATTTCCTATTCCGCACTTGGCCAGATCCTCATTTGTCAGCCCCCAAGCAGTACAGCTGCATCCATAAAAAGCATTCTTTGCCCCGAAAGTGCCAACCTTCTAGTGACAGACAGACTCATTATAAACCTGTGTAGCCGGCTTCCTCTTTCAAGACACAGGAACCGTGGCACAGATGGCTTTGTTGTCACTGATGAATGGCCCCCAAGGACTTCTCTGGCCTGTGCCAGGGATGAGACATGACAGGTATGAGATGTGCCGGGTTCTGGTCTTCAAGGAGCTCCAAATTAGGAGGGGTGATGGGAGCTGCCAAAGAGAAAATAAAATAACAACAACAAAATAAATAAAATAAATAAAATAAAGTTTCTGGCTAGCTCAGGCTGAACGCCAGAGCAGTTCAGAGAGAGTGGCAGGAGATGGAAGGAGACACACACCGTGGATGTTTTACCAGCAGAGGGTCCAGGAGCAAGGATAGGGTGGCCTTGGGCTTGGCCTTCAGGAATGAACAGCCTGAGATCAGTAGAGGGAGGAGAGGAGGCTGGAATCTTCCCCAGACACTGTATCCAAGGTTAGGGAGGTGACTCAACCTGCTTGTAGACGCAATGCAGAGAAAAAGCATCTTTTCCTCCAGGCAGCCCTGCTGTGAGGTGTCAGCTTTGCAGAAGACAGGCCCGAGGGCCCCATCAGAGGACAGCAGAAAGGGGACAGGGGAAGGTCCAGGCTTCTCCTGGTCACACCACATGGCTTTGATTTCTGGCCACACTTGCCCCGTGCTCTGGGGTAACCCAGATATCAATGATGAGGCCAGATATCATGAATTACCGTCTGAGCCTCAAGTTAAGATGGACCTACTTCACCTGAGCTGTCACAGGTGGGACAGGTGAAGGAGGGTTACAGGCGACAATGTATGAAGAGCCACCAGCCTAGATGACAGAAGCACCCCACCTTAGTCGCCTTCTGTGGAGGAATCCCGTATTTTTAGGGGAAGCTCAGGCACAGCTCTCAGTATTCCCACCATGTGGGCGAAGGGAGAAGCCTGGAGAAATTCAATCCACGTACAAAGCTCAGTCCCAAGTTTTAGTCCTGGTTGCCAACATCTTCCTCATAAAATCTTTGCCCAGAGCCATCACAAAAAGGACAAAATTGTCTGATTTCCACATTGTCTTTCTGTCTTCCGTCAATTAAGTTGACTGACCTTGAACGAGCCCATTTGGTGCTCACTCTTTCCAGTTGTATAACGAGGATGGCACTGGTCTGGCAGCACAGAGGTCACTGCCAGCACTGATGCTTTACGGTTGTCTCCCAGTAACGCTATTCCCTCTGCCGGGCTGGGAGATGGGGATAGCTGAGCCGGTGGCAGTATTGGGCAGTGGTTAGAGCTTTGCCTCTAGAGTGGGAGAGACTTGGCTTAGATGTTGGCCCCTCTCCGGGCTCAGAGCGCCTCTTCCTCTGATGGAGGTCGGCTGTGAGCATTGAACCAGCTAGTTGGCCGCCATCAACCAGACCTACACACCAGGTCAGGCTTGAACTGAGTCAGCACAAAGATTGTCTAAGGGATTTGGGACGGGATCGCAACCGTGGCTCCATCTCAAAATCAGGAGAACGTCAACATTCTTATCAAAACAATCATCTATCCTAAAGACAACACGAACCAGAATGAAGCCTTTCCGACGTGGACCCAGCTGCCAGGAGGGATGAGCGTTGGCCGGCCTGTGTGGTGACCCCGGGGCTCATGGTGTGAGAGGTCAGGCTTGGGAGGAAGCCAGCACCGCTCCGCGGCCTGAGGGTGGGCGAGGGCCCTGTGTAACCATCCGTCCAGCTGAGGAGGGGCTGGGAGGCAGATGGGTGAGGGGAGAATCCTGAGTGAAACCTTTTCACTTTTCCGTAGAGCGAGGACTCTAATGGTAAAAAGTGAAAAGAATCACTTCCTTTTCCTCAGGCAGAAGATGACACCTCTTAAAGAGTTTCTCCTAACTGTTCCCTCGGGGACTAGATCCAAGGTCCCTTTTGTGCTCCCTGTTTAGACTTGATGTTTCAATTGGGAACACTTAGCGTTGCAAGCACGGGGAACTTCGGATAGTCCACTGTATCTGAAAGCTGAAAGACCAACTCTCTTCCCAGCAAGCCCGAGGCTCTGGCTCCATGACGGGCTGGCCATGGCCGTGGCCAGCCTGGGACTGCGCAGCTGGGCCATGCAGGGGCCGGGGAGAGACGCAGATCCCTTCCTCAGGCCACAGGCACGTCTGTTTCCCACCGAATGGCCCAGCCCCGGGGGCCCTTTTCCAAAGGCTGCCTTATTACTGGGGCTCCCTGCTATTTTACAGGGCAGCCGCTCCGCCCTGGCCCGTTCTTCCACCCACAAAGCTCATGCCCTGCTCTTGGTGAGGTTGTCCTGTGGAGTGCTAAGAGATGCCCCTTTTTATTCCCAAGGGGCTGGGACAAAGCACAGACGAATTACAGCCACGAAGACTTCAGCCGGATTTTCTTGTCCAGTACGCTTCACGTGGATGGGAGACTGTGTTTCATCTAAGAAGCAGTGAACAGGGGAATGAGGTTCTAGAGAAATTTAAAGGGAATCTAGAGAATTCTGACATTCCGGAGACGAGGGAGCATTCCGCTTTGAAGTTGCAGGTCACTAAGCGGGACTGAACCCCAGGAAGCTGACGCTGGTGGGAATGTCCTGGCCGAAGGACAGGAGCCCCAGGCTGGTCCGACACTCCTGCTACTTGGCTGGGAAGCCCTGGCACTGGGAAGACAGCTCATTACTTATGTCTCAGTCTATTACTTGCCTCCATGTGGAGGCCCCATGATGAGTTGCACTGACGTCAAGAAAAAAAGTCTGGGGGGGGGAAATATACCGGATAGTGACAAGCTGGGAAGGCTGGAGGACTCGTAATGTTCGTAATGTTCACTAGAGTTTTCCTGAAAATGAGGTTGGGTGGGAAAAGAGTGGCCTGTCCCCGGGCTTGGCTCACTGGCCAGCTGGGCTCTGGGCATCGTCAAGGCCACTGGCAGCAGGGTTTTCAGATGTCCTACAGAGCACGTGGCAGTCCTAGGGCGTCTCAGAGATTCAGATCCAGGAACTCCAGTATCCGCCCAGGAAACGGTCTTCTCTGCAAACGCACCAAGCCTGAGAGCGGGACATAACACGCCTATCGCGTTCCGTCAAGTTCAGGACCAGCTTATTTCCATCAAGTTCAGGACCAGCTTATTTCCATCAAGTTCAGGAGCATCTTCTGGTCCAGCAAGTTTTCAAGGGATCGGACATAAATGGAGAGGCATGTGCCTCTCACCCACTAAGGGTAGGTCCAGGATTTGTGGGACCAATGCTTATTCAATTCAGAAATAAGGAAAATAGTACCACATCGTCAGTGCAGAATCAGGGGCAGGGCCTTGGAAGGCACTTGTACATGGCAGAGACTCTGAAGCTTAAGCGCTTCTAACTTCACAGTAGATTATCTCTGTCCCCTGCCGTGGTTATCAGCAGAGGGCAGTTAGGTTACTCACTGCAAACTCACCCTCTGGTCATGGAGTCACAGAACACGGCGACAATGGCCCTTGGTGGCCTGAACAGGCTTTGGGGCCCCCCGGCAACTAAGGCAGCTCCTAGAATCTCTGTTTCAGAAAATAAAGCCAAGAAGGCGCGCGTCCCACGTCCTCCAAGTGCACATCATGCTCTCCAGGGGACAAGTTTCTTGCACCCCTGCCTCTCCCGGGCCCTGGCCGAGTGCCGGCACAGAGCCAGCTCATGGCTGAACGGATGCTGAAGTGAAGAATTAAATTGAAGGAAAAAACCCAGATCCCCAGGTGAGAGTGAAATTCCCAGACTGGGCTCGGAGGTGAGGGGCAATTCCCTTCCTGGGCCTACGAGACAAGTGTGTTCCTGCCTTGCCTGCAGTGGGACGATAAACCTCTCCCTGTGTGTCAAGGAGAGGGGTTCTCCTGGGTGGTGTCCAGGGCCACCAAGGAGCCCTTAGGCCTGGACTTCCCGGCACGTGGGCATTTTTCTCTCCAGAGAAGGTGGCGCCGGAGAGGCTTGCAGACGTAACCCAGCTGTCGCCCCTCAGCTTCCAGCCCCTCACCCTTGGCTCTCCTGCTGAGTTTGGACAAGGAGGCCCCTTCCTGCTCTTCCTCGAGATGGTGCCTGGACCAAGTGCTTTCCACTGAGGGAGACGGAGAGATGAAGGTCTCTGCCTCAGCCTGTGAGCTGACAGGGCCTCGAGCCAGAAGTCAGTGCGTGGAAGGAAACCTCGTGCAGGGTCAGATTTCGTCTGGTAGAAATTGGGACGATGGGTGGGGGGGAGCCTGGACATGGGGGTGGAGGCGTTGTCGACAGCAAAGGCTTCAGGCGGGGCTAACCTCTGTCCACAGTCTGGATGAGGGAGGGCGTCACTGTGTGCCGAGCCCAAGCGATGGGTGAAGAAGAGTGTTCCCCGGGACACTGACGCGAAGAGCCACTGTGCCGGGAAAGAGGGTCAAGTGGGCTTGGGGAGCGGCAGACGCCATCGCCTGCTGGGACATCTGTCGTGTGTGGAGTGCATTAACGTCGGAAAAGTCTTACAGCTGAATGAGCAAAACCAAACAACGTTCACTCTGCCAGCGTTTCCCAAATGTGCTGGTCACGGCACCCTTGTTTGGGTCGCACCACGGACATGACGCGGGCGACACTGGAACTGAATCGAGGCTGGGGAAGGGACCGGCTGAGCGGGAGGGTGGCTCCGTGTGCCTTCGGCCGGATGGAGGGACGGGGTGGGCTGTGCAGAACACTCACTGAGCCTTGGTGGTCAGGGCTCTGCCCTGCAGTCGAAGGCAGGAGTCTGTAGGGGAACCTTGGGGAAAAGGTGGGGCAGAGAGGGTAAAAAATTAAAAAACCCTCAGGAAGTAATGCATATCTTGCTTGGGCAAGAGATATGGGGGAAACAGGGTCCCACTCTGTGAGGTCAAGGAAAGGGAGCCCATGGGGAGACTGAGAACCTGCCGAAAAAGATCTATTAGGATGACAGGTGTTCCCAGGATGGGTGTTATTAGGATGAGGGGTGTTAATGATACACCTAAAATATGACTATGATTATTTACTGTATTATTACCATGAGTGGTGATACTAACGTTTATCTGAAGCTTTATTGTTTGCAAGGTTATTTAAATCTCCTTGGATCCACAGAAAAACTCTGTGAGATGAATGATGGTCCTTAACGTTATTCACTCTTGGGATGAGATAAGTTGAGTAAGTTGCTGACATTCACTTAAGCAATAGATGCTGGAGCTTGGACTCAAGCCCTGGGCTCAAAGTTTCTGGTCCTTTCTTTGGGAGGAGCCAGCAGTTCTGTGGCCCTCTGGCTGCCCTTCTTGGGGAACAGCCAGCAGGAGGGGGCCAGGGCCCCGGGATCCCTTTGGGGAGGATCAGAGGAAAGGCTGCCCGGGTCCTTGGCGCTTGAGCTGCCATGTTGCCCAGAGCCAAAGGCACAGAGGTGGTAGGAGATTGTGCCCCGTAGAGGTTCCCCTAAAAGTTGGGGATGGCCAGGGTGCGAGGCCAGAAAGACAGTTCTTTTCCCTCACATTTACCTCTTTGGTCCCTGCTAAGCCAGAAGAAGCAGTGAACAGGGCTCCGGCCTGTGTAGGGTTTCCTAGCTTTGGAGGAAAGGCACAAACATCTGCCCTAATTGTATACCAGGCTTCTCCCAAAATTGGAAAGGCAGGGTGAAGAAGCCTGGATCCATTTTCCAGCTGTCTTATAGGGTTGTTCTGGGGTTCTGAGACCCTAAGGGGACGCGCTGATTCCAGGTATTCAGCCCCAGGGCCCTGAGCTGCAGGTGGACCCAGGGCGAAGGGAGGGGTCCACGTTTAATCCCACCCCAGCCTTGAGTCATGTGTGGATCTTGAAGCCGACGTGGGAACGCTGTAGCTGCAAAGGCCATCTGGAGATGCTCCAAAGCCGTGAATCACCCCCAGGGAACAATAGGGCTGATCCACAGGCCACCTGGGGCATGTTCAGATGCTGTGAGTGAGGGATGGGGTCACAGAGCAGAGCGAGGGGCAAGCCTCAAGGCTCACAGGCGGAAGATCCAGAGCACAGAGGGGCTGAAAGCAGAGCACGTCGGGACAATGGGAAGCAGCCCGGCGGGGGTGGGATTGCACTGAGAGGGGCTCAGCTGGAGGGGAGGGACCCAGAGCCAAGAAGTGCCTGCGGTGGGGAGACAGCTGAGTGTGCTCAGGAGGAGAGGACCAGCGAGGTGAGGCCTGTGGGCTGAGATGAGACAGAACGAGTGAGACAAGCAGGCCGAGGGCATGGTAAGGGCGATGGAGTGGCAGCCCCGGGGAGCCCCTCTTGGGCACCGTGCTGGTGGGCAGCACCCCTGGCCAGGGAAGGCTCATGGGTCACGGCCAAGGGGGCAACAGTTTGGCCTCCCGTCGCCAGGAGCAATGGGGCAAGGTGTCGTGAATGCATTTTCTAGAACACCCGGTCCACTTGATGTCGACCCGCACCCGCTCCTCAGGCCTTTCCTCAGAGAAGGAAAACTCTTGTGGGTGATTCCGAGGGTCCTGCCTGGGGAGCTCTGCACCCATCATCTCCCGGGTTAGCCCACAACCTCCTGCTTGTCAGCCCTGACGGCCCAGCTTCTCCTCCAGGAAACCGTGCAGACCCCCTTCCAGCGGGAACTCCCTTACGAGGGCACCCCTACTGTGTCTGTACCTTCTCAGCAGCCTTGCGTCCCATACCAGGCTCACCTGCCCCAAATCCCCTTCTGATTGTACCACCTGCCTGCCTGGAAATGAAAAGTGATCCACAAGGTGAAAACAAGGCAAAGTAGAGATGCGTGTCCTTTCAGTGTCATGCTGGAGCCTGATCCAAAGGCCCTTCCAAGGATGATTCAAAACCCATGCCTTTGCTGGGCTAACCCTTTGCTACAGATCAGGACCTCAATTCACTGAAGTTACTTGGAGATTTATGCCAGATAGTGATGCAAATTATTTCCGTCGGATAGAAAAGACAACCCCAAACGGTATGGCTATATGGACATAAACCAGTTTAGAAAACTCTAACCTGGTGTCTAATTCCACACGCTTTCTTCAGTGGCTGTAAATACTGTACTTCAAACACTCTTTAAATCAGCTCGTCTGTTTGTTTCCTCATTAACGAGTTAAATAAATCTTTGACACAGGTGTATTCTGTTTTTATGCATTTGTGTTTTTAACATTTGGGAAATGTGACACTTTTAGAGATTGTTTCATAGAAAGGCCCAAATGGGCGTCCTTGTTGAAGCCCATTAAACTGTGTCGCCCCCAGGAGAGTGCCATGTTCTGCCTGGTCCCAGGCATGCGCTTTCCTGGGTCCCAAAGTCAGTCTCCAGGAGCAAGAGAACGCTATCTCTGGTGCCTCTCTGGTTTTCTGGGGTTTCTTGGATTTTTGGTTTCACTGTTTCAAATTCTGATTCTATGTTTCTGCTTTTGTTTCTGGTCTGCATAACTTACAGTCTCTTTCCACTGCTGGTTCCAGTGAAACCGGTTTTTATCTTGGGTCACTAGTTGGCCTTGACATTCCCCTCATGCGTCAGGAAACTCTGGGTCTGGGCCACACTGTCTTCAAGACTGGTGGGTGTCTGACCACTCGGCTGGTCTCCGCTGCACAGGGAGAGAGCACCTCGTGTATTTGTGGATTTGGGTCTGTGCACAGCTGCTAAGTTAAGCCCCCTTGGTGAAAGCAGGGATTGGAAATCTGGCTTTATGGGCTGACCCCTTGGTGACCCAGTATGGTCTGTTGGGTTGGGTGGATGATGGGAGAATCTAGTTTGTTAATTTTTTGTTGTTTGTTTATCTATTAGGAATCAAATCGATTAAGAAAATATTTCACGCCCACTGGAAAGGAGAACGGCTCTTTGAGAACTGGACAGGTGAGTTTCACTATTTCTGTGTTTACCTTTGACCTGCAGCTCAGAGTATAGAACTACAGCTGCCGGTTCTCGGTGGGTCTGTACATCTGTCATTGAGAACAACCTCTGTCTCTCGTTGCGTTCGTGTGAAATATATTCTGGACAATATTAATAAATGTGAGGATATAAATTTGATGATGTATTTTCTAAAAGAAGTTCTATTCAGATTGGTTTATAGAGAATTGTGAACACTTACCTATATCTAATATTCCCTGAATTTCTAGAAAATAAAGAAACTGAACTTCTAGTACTTTAGATGTGCTGGTCTTTTAAGGAAAAAAAAAAAGGCCCTCTTACAGAAACTGCTGGTTCAGAAATCTTTTAATTAAGAATCTCAGTTCACATAAGCGAGGTGAATTGTTAAATAAATCAAACTGGTTTAATAATTTTGGTTTAAAAACCAGCTGCATGACTTCTCCTCGATTTTATAAGCTTGGACTACAATACAAGGATACATTTTACTTAAAGATTTGGATTTGTTTTCTCATGAAGAGACTACTTATAATGTAAACTTCCTGAGTTTTTCTGTTTTTTTTTTTTTTACTGGTTTCCTGGTCAGGAAACTAACATTACTGGTCAGGAAACTAACATTACTTCTATATAATGTTTAAGTTAAGAAAAGTATAAAATTACATGTTCAACTAATTTGAATTCTAGTTCTGACAATTTTTATGTCAACTTTTACTATATTCTATAGTGTGTCAGCTTAAAATATAATTCTCAAAATCCTTCGTTAACCTAAAACCTTGAATTAATATTAAATCAAGGTAATTAATGGACAGTTTTTGGATGCCTGAACAATTTTTTAAATAAGATAGACTGTTGAAACGCTGGTCCAACTGTAGTTTAGAATATACGGCCTCCTTTTAACCAGGATAAATTAGGCAAAGTAATTGTGCAACCAAGGTCATGCCTGGAATGTCACCATTAAAAATTTTTATTTTATCAGATATGTATGTATATATATCTACATAATTTCTATATAGATATATATAAAATTTTTTTAACAAGGAGCCTGTATTTTCATTTTGGACTGAGTTCTGCAAATCATATAATCAGTTCTGTATGTATTTGTGTGCATGTGCGTGTATGTATGTGTGTACATACACATATATGTATTCATATCTTTGCTTGTTATTGTTATATATAACAATATATATAAGCTGTTCCTTTGGGTTTTATTTATCAAACATGTTCATTTCCTGCAATTTTATAAAAATGTGTTAGGATGTAGGTAGCTGTAGGGGATCCTAGTACGTGTGTTTGTGAGATTTGCGAATCTGCTGAAATACTTGTGTAGGACAGAGAATTTTCAATTACTTACCTCTAAGTTTTCTCTCTGGTTCAAGTTATAGTTTATATGAATATATAATCAATATAATATGTTTATCTGAGACTGTATGAGGAATAATAATGGCAAAGAAACACAACTGTATGTGCAAAGTAATAAAATGTGTTTTTGCTTTTCAAGAGAGAAAGAGGATAGCTTTGTATTAAAGTGTCAGGTGGCTCCAGAATGTGGAGGAGTTTAGTAAAGGGTAGAATGCCAGTGGCTGCAGCACCTGTGGAAGGTGTGGGTGGAGGTGATTGATTTGCCTTGGATTATAATACCTGGAAATAACAAATCTAAAAAAGTGTAAGAGTGTGTTTGAATTTGCCAGACTCTACTCAGTTCTCATGGGTTTATCCATAAGATAATTTTATTAAAAGTTCTGTGACTCCCTTCCTGGTGATTGACCCATGTAAACCTAGAATTTGGTTTCCTTTCTGTTAAAATGACTATAGGTCTTAGAATATTTTATCTGCTCATAATAAGCAGTAGCAAAAGATCTTTCTTTACCTTTATCATAATTTTCCTAGGCAAGCGAGATGCCATATGTTAGGAATAACTTTTTGTTATTTTTGTTATTTGTGCTGACTTATTTTTGTTATTTGTGCTGACTTTTATCTTGATTATTTTTAGAATTTCAAAGTTCCTCACATTTGAAAGAACTAAGATCCCTAACGGTTGTGTTATCTTCTCAGTGTATTTCGAAATATCACATTGTCATTTTGATAAATAAGTAGTCAAGCTAAAAATCACATTTTTCCTAGGTAACTACGATCCTTTCAAAAATCCCCTCTAATAACTTTAAAACTTAAATGAAAAATTAAATTTTGCCCCCCGCACTATTTAATATTTTTTAATTTCAAAATAGATTTTACACCTAAGCTATATATGTTATTTCCCAGAAGGTCCCTGGGCAATTACAAAGATTCATTCTTTCATATTATATACAGAGGGATGATAGAAATAATTGGGTTTGTTTGTATGTTGACTGTTTGGTAAATAGGTCAACACTATAACAAGAGCTACACAGGAAGACTGTCAAATGAAAAGAGAACTCAGGTTGCCCAGGTTAATCTTTCACAGGTAGTATGTTATTAATATAAATATGTTTCAGAGATTTGACATTTGACAGGAACTCCTGCAGGTCCGCCAGTACTCTCACTGCCTATAATACGTCCCTCCCCTGAAGGTAGCCATGAACCAGAGCCCTGTGGACCAGCGAGGTTATTACACTTAGTAACTGTAATAAATTAACCATCACTATTCAGAGTTTTTCTCAACAGGTGGTTTTTGCTTTCCCCTCGTATTTGCCGGAATTTTCTATAATATCCAGGTTAGCAATTGGACCTTTAACAAAGGATAGTCTCAAAGCATTAGTGGAAAGGCTTATAGCAGGTGCGCTGAACTATTGATACTTGGCAAAATACACTCATGCTTACAGGTTTGGGAGTTTAATTAAGGTGGCATCACTTACACAACTCTGACAGCTTGTATCAGACAAGAGTCACGTTTCTCAGCTCTCTCCAGTCCAAAAGCAAATAACTTTGCAAAAGCAGCTTGCTGACCCATGAGCCAGTGGTACAAGAATTAGTTAAGGGAACTGAATGAACAGATGAAGGAAATTTAATTGTGTGGGTTTTTTGAAGGATTATTGAAATTGTTTTTAATATTTTTATCATTTGATGTCTGTATGGGGGAACTCTTCTTTTTCGTGGTAAAATATACATAGCAAAATTACCATGCTAACCGTTTTAAGTGTACAATTCCATGGCATCAAGTGCATTCACAATGTTGTGCAACCCTCACTACCATCCATCTTCAGAGCTTTTTCATCATCCCAGACAGACGTTCTGGACCCGTTAAACAATAACTCTTACCACCCCCATCCCAGCCACTGGCACCCACCATCCTACTTTCTGTGTTTGTGAATTTGACTACCCTAGGTGCCTCATATAAGTGGTATCATACAATCTTTGGACTGTTGTGACTGGCTTATTTCACTTAGCATAATGTCCTCAAGGTTTACTCATGCCGAAGCATGTGTCAGAATTTACTTCCTCTTTAAGACTGAATAATATTCCGTTGTATGGATAGGCCATGCTTTGTTTATCCATCCAAATGTCCGTGGACTTTTGGGTTGCTTCTTCCTTCAGGTTCAGAAGCCGTCTCTTTCCCCATCGTTCTGACAGTTTAGGCAGGCTTGTCTTTTCCATAATCTATGAAGGTTGCAGATTTCCTTTATCTGCCAGGGCCGGCTATACTGGGGTTTACATAGCTTGCACTAATTTCCAAGCTCACTCATCCTCAGCTCATAGAATGTTAGAGCTCAGTGCAAGGCCTGCCTTCCCTCGGTTATAAAGAGAAGCTGAAGCTGAAAGAGAAAAGGTTTAGGTAGATATGATAGAAATACTGTAATTTATGTCCGGCCGTGTATTGACATGCGATCTCTTCCTGTCCATGTATCTCTTTTCCATATGTTTGCATCTTAGACTGTAAGTTCCAAGGCTATAGGGACCATATCATATGTATGATTTCTCTCCCTGCATCTTTACTGCTTCCCCAGAGGTGAACGGGTGTCGTGCAAGTACTTTTCGATGGGGATGAAACAAAGGAAGAAATGTTTCTGGAAGCAGACATTCTGGAAATTTCCAGAGAAATCTGTTCAGAGGTCAGAAGGTGACTATTCCTCTGTCTGAAACTGCTTTAAAGAACCCTCCCTCCCTGGGGAGATGATTCAGCTCACCCCTGCCTTTAAGCTCGGCCCAGATGCCTCCCTGAGGCTCTGCTTGGGGAAGTACTATCAGTGTCACTACCTAGGAAGATTTTTGCTTGGAGCAAAAATTTTTGTTACTTTTGGCAGATATAGCTAGAGAATGGCCAAGAAAGGATGTGACATGCAAATTCAGCAATTTAATTCTGAAAACCCCGTGGTTTCAAGGCTGTTCATTTCTTGTTAGAGCTTTGTTTTTCCTCTTTGCTCTTAACAAGTGGACTTCCAGGGGAATATTTCTTCTTACAAATTAAGGAAATTTTCAGAGCCAAATTTCAGGTCTTTCCTGATCTAAAATAAAAAACAATGAAAGGATAGTGGGCTTGGCTTTGAATAGTAGCCAGGGACACTACCCAAAAAGATGACTATTATCACACTTCCTAACAAAGCAATGCTATTTTTGAAAAATAAATTCTTTTGTTATTGAGGAAAATCTAACACTTCTATGGAACCTCTACTTGGAGGTTCTCGTAAACATAATTTTAACTTTTAGAGGAGATGGGAATGGCACAGTGCAGGGAACAGATTTCTTTCTAAAGCAAATTTGGAACCAAAGCTAGAGATGCAGGTATTATGGTATTTGACCCCATCCTCCTTGAGGTCTCCTGGTGTAATGAACTTAAGTCAGTTGTGCTTGACTCCTGGCTCCTTGTCACCAAGGGGAAAGTCACCGCTTGAGTCTCAGCTTCCTCTTTGGTGAGATGGGGTCATCACACCAAACTCACTGCAATGCTGGGAGAATCAATTAAATAGGAGGACAAGAATAGCTAATATTTTTTGAGAGCTTACTATGTGCCAGGCACCTATGTAAGGACTTAACACATAAATAAGTTAAGGACTTAACACATATTCTGTCATTGAATCCTCACGACAACCTCCCATGCAGAAACTATTTTTCTTCACCATCTTACAGACCCCTATCTGTAAGACTGAAGCACAGAGAGGGCAAGTTACTCACTCAGGGTCTCACAGCTAGTCAGTGATGGAACCCATGGTCAAATCCCGGCCATCTAGCTTCAGGACTGTGTACCCAGACACTGGGCCATGTTCCATGCCCAGACTGCACGCGTGGACGTATCTAATACAATGTCAAATATAGTGAGTATTCAGTTAATTTTAATTGGATCTGAACAATTCAAGCACAAACCTATCATTTCTATACAGTGCAGAGACCTCAGCAGCTAAATACCAGTACTATCTGTTCCATGAACATAGTCGAAGAAAAATATCTTAATAAAAATATACGTTATTAACAAAATGCCATGCTGTCACACCTGGGCTAAAATAAATTCACAAAAAACCTTCAAATGATAAAACTACCTCTTGGGCATCAGGCGGTACTTCCTTCTGTTCGCTGGATCCCAACTTCTGTATCCCTTCTTCTCCTACCACACCTCCTAATGAACAGCACTTTCTCAGTAAAAAGCTGTCTTGGATGATATATGCATTTCTGAGTACCCGTTTGGCTATTTATAAATAGAGTTGACCTTTATTTATGTTCCACTTATCTTTGTCCCCTATGTACAGGACACCATGCCAGGTCGATCTTAAAAAGATAAGGAAGATAAGGCAGGTCCAACGGGAAGCTTAAATCTTAGTGATAGAGCTATAAGCCTATTCAGAGAATTTAATGTACTAGCTTATGCCTTCTTTGTAACCTATATAAGCTTACCTGCTCTGAGCTGCTCTGAGGTACCACGGGATCGCCCTCAAAGAAAGAGTTTCTTTTGACTGCAGTCAATTCTCTTTGAGTTCCACTTCTTCTCCCTAAGGACACCACCAGCTCTTTTCTCTTGGGACTTTATGAAAAGATAACAAAAGGGATTCGTTAAGTTGAATCTGATCTGCCTTAGAGTTAATGGAGAAGCTACTGCTATTTTTTCATCCGGTTGTTATTATCTACGATGTGCAGGGCCTTTCAGATACAATAAGAGCCAAACAGAGCTCCCGCATTCAAGAAGCCTACAGTCTGGGGCAGGGATGCCCCAAGCTGTGACCCGGGAGCTCAGTTTGGCCCTCCACCTGTTTTTGCAAATAAAGTTTTATTAGAACCAGCCACACCCATTCACTGAAGGATTATCCGTGGCTGCTTTTGCAGCCTTAACAGCAGTTAAGTAGTTGCAACAGAGACCTTAGGGCTCAAAAAACCTAAGATATTTCCTATCTGACCTTCCACAGAGTAAAAGCTGCCAATCCCTGGTCTCAGGGGAGAGTCCTATGAGAAGTGTTATATAACTGGCATATTACGTAACTTGTACATTAGCCAAGTAGGATTATGATATGTAACCACGACACAATTGTGTTTTAAGATTTATTCAGTGGGAGAAGTTATTCTCCTGTTGCTGGATTAAAATTTGAGCTGTCTTGTGACTGTTTAAAAAATTTTTCTTAAATAATAAAATTCTGCCCATCATTTTAAGTTGTAAAATACAGTTCCCATTCTTGATGGCTAATCCCATGTAACAATAAAAGTGTCCAACATCATGCCAAGTTGCAATTCCTTTCCTGCTGGTGGCCTGCCTCTTGGGAAATGGTTTCTTCAGTCTTTGTCCCCCAGCTTTTGTCTTTCTGGGGCTGGTGCAGGCTCACAGGGAGGGGGGAGTGTGGAGGACGGGTCAGGGGAGTAAAGAGAGTTTTTACTTAACTGACACGGTCATGACATGGCTCTGGGCTTTCTGAAAGTTGGCAGCTGTTGAAAGCTCTTTATCTTGTGGGGCACTTTTGAGGGTTGTTTGGAGACCCTGTTTCTCGCCCCCCCAATGCCCACTCCAGAGATCTCGTACCTGGGTGGATCCTTCTCTGCTTTAGTTAAAGTTTGATAACTTGTCCTAAGCTGACATCGTTGGGCTGCTTTTGGTCTTGCCCACATCAGGTCCACGGAAAGCCTCTCATTCCATCTGTCCCAACAAACTCTGCACACGCAGGCTGATCCCAGAGCCTCCACCTCTGTTCTGATCTGCCCGTCAGCAGCTAGCTAGCCTGTCTTCTCACCCGTTTAGATTTCTCAGTGGACAGTCAGACAACAGCCTAGCCTACCGTGTCACCCACCCCCAAATCCAGGGAGACTCCTGAAGTCTCTGGGGAAAAGCTGGAGCCACCTGTTCTCTGCAGGTGATGGGGGCACATCCCCCCACCTTTCCTGCTTTGGGGGGAGGCCTCCTAGCACAGCTTTCTCCAAAGAAATTGTTCTCACATATCCTCCTTCTTCGAATCGACTTTTGACTTATTTTAGAGCCTCAAAGTGAGGGCTGGGACTTGAGAGTTTAACCAGTTTTTGGTTAATCCTTTTTACAAGTTCCCACTTGGAAACTGGTACTTATTGGATCTTGGTGAGTCAGTCAGAACTTCCAATTTCATATACTATACAGTTAGACTGAAGGTATTCTGACCAAGCAAGAAACAGGTAAATCAAGGTGAAGTTGGATCCAGAGCTGAGTCCGGTTTCTAAGATAAAGAAGAAGAGAAATGAGGGCACTGCATTTCCATACCTGTGAGATGAGGGCTGGAAGCGCTTTTATCTACATTCTAGAGGTCAGGGTGACTTCATTAGTACAGAAGACTTGCGAGTAGACGTCCGAGGGAACTGGCACTGGGTTATCTCTTGAGGGCAGGATATTAAGGCAGAGTGGACCTACTTGCATTTTTGAAAGTTCACTGTGGCCACAGTTTGAAGGGTGGATTGAGGGGATGGAGGTTGGAGACCCAGGAGAGGTTATTACGGTAATCCAGCCGAGAAATCATGAAGAGGTAAATCACTGCCCTGGCGCTGGGAATGGAGAGGAGAAGGCAATGGTCAAAGCGGTTCAGAGGCAATCCCTCCAGTAACAGATGATAGATTGGGTGTCCAGGGAGGGGTTAAAGGTGATTTCAAGTTTCTGCCTTGGGCAAATGGGAGAACTGTAATTCTGCCCACTGAGATGCAAAAGAGCAGATCTGTGGGGAAAAGGCACCTATTTCTTTGATGGCCAAGGAGGGCGTTTATGGAAGAAAGGTAGTGAAAAGATATCGTGGAATGGGTTAGACTAGGTTAGCTGAACCAAAATATCCAGAAGGGAGGAAATTCTGAGTAAGGCTTAAATCTTAAACTGGAGTCTGTATTAATTCTTTATACCAATAATTGCCCATTGGAATGTGGTCGCTTAATCTTCACTGTAGAAGATAAAATTAAGGTAGTACTGTTAGATTATTGTGAGCTCGTAACTATTAATCCTATCTGGTAGTAGGAGGAAATGACGTTAAAAACTACAGGGCTTCCCTGGTGGCACAGTGGTTGAGAATCTGCCTGCCAATGCAGGGGACACGGGTTCCAGCCCTGGTCTGGGAAGATCCCACATGCCGCGGAGCAGCTGGGCCCGTGAGCCACAACTGCTGAGCCTGCGCGTCTGGAGCCTGTGCTCTGCAACGAGAGGCCGCGACAGTGAGAGGCCCGCGCACCGCGATGAAGAGTGGCCCCCTCTTGCCACAACTAGAGAAAGCCCTCGCACAGAAACGAAGACCCAACACAGCCAAAAATAAAAAAATAAATAAATTTTTTAAAAAACCTGCAGATAAAAAAAGGGTGCCATACTAATCCTTCTACTAAGTCTCTTTCTTTGCATTTTTTTCTATATTCTTTTTCATCTGCACACTCACTCCTCCTTTACATCAGGCTCCCCTGGGAGACTATAAATCACTAAGGCTTCCGCCACATACCCACCCCACAGGGACAGGCACATGATTAGGACAGCCAATTAGAATACCCCAGCCCTCTTGCACCCCGTGACTGGTTCAGGAGTAACTCTGTGTCCCAAGCAGCACTAATCAAATTCTTCCCTTTGGTGGCTGTAAGGATGTTGGAAAAGAGCATCTGCCTTTCTGCCAGGACTGCTAAGCATTTCAGGGGGAGAATCTGTGGTTGCTGGGTACCATTTTGTCTCCTCGGATGAGAGCTTGAAGCAAACTCCAGCTCTCAGTTTCCCAGTTACACTAGCCGATACATTTCTCCTGCCCCTCCTCTAAAAAGTTTCTTAATGTAGTTTGAGATTTTTTTCACTTGCGAGAGAGCTCTGACAAGCTTCCTTTGTGTCAGTGGACAAAGTCCGTGGCCCTCCCATGTATCATTACATCATTCCTTTTTATAGCCAAGTAATATTCCCCATTTTGGTTATCTGTTTATCAGTTGATAGACATTTGGGGTGTCTCCACTTTGAGGCTATTATTAAAAATGCTGCTATGAATATTTGTGCAGATGTTTTAGTGTGGACATATGTTTCAGTTCTCTTGGGTATCCATCGAGGAGTCAAATTGCTGAGTCACGTGGTAACTCTATGTTTAAGCTTTTGAAGAACTGCCAAGCTGTTTTCCAAAGTGGCTGCACCATTTTACATCCCACCAGCAGTGTGTGAGGGTTCAAATTTCTCCACATCCTCACCAACGCTTATTATTATCTGTCTTTTTGACTTTGTCATCCTACTGGGTGTGAAGTGGTATCTCACTGTGGTTTTGATTTACATTTCCATGAGGGAATATCTTCATGTGCTTATTGGCCACTTGTAAACCTTTTCTTGAAAAATGTTTAATTCTTTGTCCATTTTAAAATTGAGTTATTTGCCTTTTTATTGTTGGGTTGTAATTGTTCCTCACGTATTCTGGATACAAGTCTCCTATTACCTATAGGATCTGCAAATAAATAAGTTCTCCTACTCTGTAGGTTACTGTTTTACTTTCCTTATTGTGTTCTATGAAGGACAAAATTAAAAAATTTTGATGAAGTCCAATTTATTTTTCTTTTGTCACTTGTGCTTATGGTGTTATATCTAAAAAGAACCATTGCCTAAACCAAGATCACAAAGATTTACATTTATGATGCTTTCTTCTAAGAGGTTTAGAGTTTTAGGTCTATGGTCCGTTTTGAGTCAGTTTTGCACCCGACTGCATCTTGCCTCTCTCTCTTTCTGTGCTTGTCCAGTTGCACGATGATTTCTGGTACACAAGCATCCTAGGTATATTTTTTAGAGAATGTTAAAAAATACGGATCCCCGAAAGGGCTCTGAGCTTAAATAAACTCAGAAAAGTTTGCACAGTAAATTCCCCTCTTCGAGATGCACGGTATGTACTTGCCCTCTGAAGGCTTGAAGCAGACAGCAGTAGAAGAAACTTGTGTTTCAGTTCGTCTCGTGCTTACAGACACCACAGTCTGTTGGATGCTGTGTTGTGTCCCCCACACGTCCCCTTGGAGGAGGACTCACTGCCCAGCTTCTGGCAGTGCCCTTGGGGGCACCCCTCAGCTGTTGGCCACCTTTGGTGATTGGCTCTGCTGAACTGAGCTACCTCGTCCAAGGTCTTGCTTCCTTCCGGGGATGGGCCACAGCCAAACAATGATTGGCCTGAGGGTGTAAAGGCCTGGCTGCTCCCCCACACTCAGGACAGCTTTGCAGGCTCACCTCATCTTCACAATCCCTGCAGCCCCATCTGAGGCCACCAATAAGACTGCACTGCCCCTCGCCCTCCCCGTCTGATCCTGCTTCCAGCCCATCCCTTCTCTTCCGCAGGCGTCGATCCTAAGAGCATGCCCTCAGAATCTTCTTCTGTGCAAAAGTGCACCTCAGCAGCTGCTTCTAGAACCCAACCTGTGACCAAAAAGAATTTCCCAAACATATTGGAATATGGAATCTTAATTTGCATGAAACACCTACCCCCTGGGGAACATTCAAGAACACAATTTTGGGAAATGTAAATCCAGCAGAGGCAAGACTTGCAACCAAAAGAGCTGATGTGTATTCAGACTTGTCTGTTGACTGGCTATTTTGATCTTGATCAAGCTTCCTATTCTGCTGGAGCTTCAGTCTATCATCAATAAAATGAGCACAATAAAATCCACGTTCCAGGAATGCGAACGGGCCTACCAGTGCGTAGGTGATCTGTCCAAAAGGCTCCACTACGCAGGCATTTTTGCCTGGTTTATATACTACTATGTCCCAAGTGCCTAGAACTGTGTCTGGTACGTAGTAAGCATTCGATAAATATTTGAATTCATTAAGTAAATAACACACATCAAACCTTGAAAGTTTTTATCGAGGTATATTTCCAGTCCATATTGTTGAATCGGTCATTTGTGAAAAGAAAAAGTAAAGATTATTTTCAAAAGATCTGCTTGCTGACCTTTCCCATACTGACTGGGGAGCCATAAAAATATTGGCGCCATTACTGCTGAGGTTTCGTGGGCAACGTCCCACACACCTTTAAGTGCAGCTACCAATTTAATTTGCTGATCTTTCCTGTAATTTTTGGTGTAGGTCATATTCTCAAGCAAGTAAGCTAAAGAGTCACTTGCATTGACTATTGTATTAGAGTAAAGCAGGCTTCGTAAAGTCCCAGTGAAATGAATTTTGAAGGCTTATTAATTTGAATTGTAAAACATCTTGAAGCTTACTGAGACGAATCAAAATGCCATGCCATGTTGGCCTGCTGTAGCATGAACAGGACAAGGAAATTCCAGCTTCATTTAGCACATCCCAAGGCTTATGTTGTGAGGAGTAATTTCCTACTGGCAGTGGCATCAGAGAGCAACAGTGAACAGAATTCTTCAAGGCGGCATTGTCTGAGTTGGACTTTATGCATGATTTTGCTAAAAGACATAGTCTTTTCCCGTAGGAAGACTTCAGCTAACAGCAACAGGAGGCCTAACACCCTTCTAGAACCAGGAAAGGTTTGGGGTCTTGTTCTTGACTCTCAGGCATAATTTTGTGGGAGAAAAACACACCACCACAAACTTCTAGAAGAAGAACAAATAAAAGATCCATGTGGAGAGATCCCATCAAGTAGAAGAGGGACCCAGAAGGAGGCTACTAATTGTAGCTTGAGCTTGGAAAGACATCTCGAAGAAGCTGTCACCTGAATTGTGTCTTGAAGACTAAATATAATTTCTGATGGAGGGGTCACGAGGGAGGGGCATTCCAGGAACAGTACAAAGGGTACAATCTGGAAACCGATCGAGACAGGATACTGGCGCCAAAGGCTAATACGATGGGCAATGAGAATGCACCGATGGTGCTGGGAATTAAAGACTTACGAACATTGCATTACATGTGATTGGTCACTGAGTTAGGAATTATCTCTTCTAGTTCTCACAGTGTATCTCACGCCCCAAGTCCTCGGCCAAATTTTAGACCACCTGAGGGCAAATATAAAACCACATAGAAATAACTTATCTGAAGTGCAGGTTTCTGGCAGATTTGCATCTCCAGAATAAAACCTTGAGTGTCAAAATAACTGATAATGAAGGAGAAGGAGAGAGAGAGGAAAGAAAAAGAGGAGGAGGAGGAGGAAGGGAGAAAAATGAGAGAGCAGAAAGGCCTCCAGGAAATCAGTAAGACCGCATTGCAAAGTGCGGGTTTTGGAGTGCAGCAATCTAGGCTGGCCTCCTGATTCCGTCACCTATTAGCTGTGGGGACTCACGAAGCCCCATCTCCTCCTCACCCGCCCAGGCGCGGCCCGGGGGGACCAGACAGAAATGCTCTCAAAGCCTCTCGTGTGTGACCTCGGTGGGGAGCGCTCAGCCTGTGTTACCTGCTCCGAGAAGCTGCCCGCTGCTCGCGTTACCTCCTGGTACTGAAGCTCGTGGCTTTTCTCACAAGACAAGTTCTTCTGTTCTCACTCCGTGTGCTGCCTGGACTCAGATGAGAGTTTTGCTCACCTCGCTTGCTGGGCGTTGGGTCCTCGGGCAAGGATGTTAACACAGGGAGAGTCTCCAGGAACAGTACACGATTGCCAAGAGGCCGGCAGGGGAGGGCGGGGCCCGCAACGCAGACATGTGTCTACAGGACGCACTGCGCACGCTGGGCCACATCTTAAAGCATCAAGAGGACGCAGTCAATGTCGTAAGAGTGTCCCCGGGTTGGTGTGAAAGGCTGAATTCCTTCATTCGGTCCAAGTACCTTCCATAACCAAAATATCAGGAATGACGTGGGGATGACAGAGATGAATGTGACACTTGTTTTAAACGGAGCTGGCAACAAGTCGGGCACTCTACACACAGCTCGGACATTTTCCATTCAAAACAGTCGAAATGAGCAAAAGTTTGAGTCATCTGAAAAAAAAGAAAGAAAACTTGCTTGCGGAGGAGGCTGTGGACGGCTGATTTCCCAGCAGCGTTTCACAATGAATCATCGGATCTGCTGTGCGAGGCGAGGACAAGGTGCTCGTGGGTTGATTGCCAATTGAATGGGTTCTGCTTTGCTTTCGTTTTGTGCGATAAAACAGGTAAGCACCATTTTTTCCTCCATTGGTAACTCAACTTCATCGCAGAGAACGGGTCCTCCCTCCCCATTCCCTGTTCCAACTCCTGGCACTGCCGTCCTGAACCTTCCAGACTGGAAATCGGGGGCGTCTTCAAGTCTTCCCTGGCCCTCACCACCTCGTCCAGATGGTCGGCCCAGTCTACCAACCCTTTTCTGTAACATTTTGTCCATTCGTCCCCTTCTCTTCATTCCTACTTAAGCAGGTAGGTAATTCTTTTCTACCCGGAGGGCTGCAACAGCCTTTCAAAAGGCAGCTGTGCCCCATTATCCTTTAAATCCATTCAGTCCTACACCCTACCAGAAGATGTTCATCCGAGAATCCGGCTGGGACCCACACCCTGACCATCAGCACCTCTCATAAGGCACTTCCAGCCACTGCTTCTCAGCAACAGGGTCAAGGCATGCTTCTCAGAAGTATTGTTGGAAGGGGCAGTGTCACTTCTGGGCAGAACACTCAAGCGCTGGGGTGAGACCCTCCAGAGCTTTTCTTTTCCTTCTCCCACAGTGACCGATGTGCCCCAGATGGCAGCAACCCCACCAGCCTGAGTCCTGGGGTGAGGACAGTGTGCAATGCAGCCTGCAGCTGAATGTAACATGCATGGCAAGTCCAGCTTGCGGTCTTAAGCCATCGGGGTTTAGTGGTCGTTTATTACAGCAGCCGCGCTGAGTCCATCCTGACTGATGCAACCCTCCCAAAGGCTTCAAAGAATCCCCGTTACTTCGAGACTCTCTTTGAAACCCCTTGACACGGCATTGAAGGACCCTTGATGCAGATCTGCCCTTCCTGCTTGCTCCCCCAAGATGTCCCTTTCCACACTCTGTATCTCAGTTAAACTGGACCCGTTTCTGCCCCCCAAGACTCTCTCCACCTCCAGCCCTCTCCTCACAGGATACCCTCTTAATATGCTTTTACCCCATGCTTCCCACCACCGGTCAAATCCCTTGCCCATCCCTCAGTACCTCCCTCAAACATACTTTTTTAAATGTAGCCTTTCCTGATTTCTCCTGACGCCACCTTTGTCCCCTGCGAGCGTCTCTGTTCTCTGTCGCCCTAATCACTTTTTAAGGTCCTCGAGTGAGAAACCTGTCACCCTGGGCATTACGTTATCATTACCTGGAAGCCAAGCTCAGAAGCAACACCATTCACTGTTCCTGGAGGGGATTCCTGCTGCTATGGGCTTTACCAGTGTGACGCCCCTAGCCCATGAGGGGCAGGTTTCCACCGGAAAAGCTCACTGTGGCTGATTCCTGGACAGTAAGGGATAAGTTTTTTCTCTGAGGTTTTTGTTTTGTTTTTAACAAGGGAGCTCTGGTCATGATGAATAAGCCCTTTAGAGGACACTATTTCTTTCCTTCTCTTTCTCACTTCCCCCAAAAAGAAGGGGTAAAAAAAACCCCTGCAGGGTGAATGGAAGGTTTACGAAGATATCCAATTTTTCAGAATTTTCTAAAGCAGACCACAGATCAGTCTAACTGATTCCAGTTGTGGGCTGATGAGTCTAGGTTCACATGTTCTCCGCCAAGCAGACTGGGTCAAGTTTTAGCCAAGTCTGCATATGGTTGGTGTTTGGTACATATTTGTGATGGATTGACTGAGTTCTGTGTGCCAGATCCAGCCGTTTCCAAAGTGAAAAAGAAATAACGATGGCTCTCTCTTTTCCTGTGTGAAAGAGTACAATGTGTACAATATTCCGTAGGTCCCTGGGACCGGCCTGAACGTCTTCCAGCGTAATCAGATCCCTGATTTGTTCACACTTACAGGATGTGGTAGGAAAGCAGAAGATAGAATGTTTCGATTCGACTCTCAGGCGCTAATTAGTCTCCGTGAAGCCCATGGTTTCTCCTGCCTCCTCGTTACCAGTAGGATCTTTAGAAAGGGAGGCCCTGACCTTCACAAGTGAACATCTATCTCCTGCAAGTCAGCGCTGGTAAAAGGAACCGACTGCATAAGCAGAAATTTACCGAAAGTATACTGAGAAGCTGAAAGAATTGGAAAATCTGAGAATCAGGTTGAGAGACGTCATTGCCACCCAGAAACATCTCATTGTGGACCAGCCCAGGGTGAGACCCACCATCTCCCCTGTGGGTCTGGGGTCTCCACTTGCTCCGCCCTCCTGGCTGGAACTGTGATCACTCCTCTGCCCCTGGAACCTTGCTCAGTGGCCCCCCGCTCCAGTGAGACTGGTTGCCTGGTCCAGTGTGGGGAGTGTCTGAAGGGTGAGGCCAAGGTCACAGGCCCACAGTCTCAGTTGGCACTTGAGGACACGCCGTTCTCGGGGGGTCTCGCTACTCACGGTTTGGGCCGCGGAGGAAAATGTAAATCTGGCATCGCCTGTCTCGCACCAAGACTCAGGGTCGGGGAACCTCGCTTCACACAGGGAGGGGCTCAGACGCAAAGTCGCCAGGAAGAGTGACAATGTCCAGACTCCTTAACCAGATACGCAGCACTCACTGCCATATATGTCCGTGTTCTTTGGTCTATGAAACTCCTTTGGAAGCAACTGGGAACAGGATGTGAGGGGAGAGGCTGAGGTGACTCCCAAGCACGTTTTGGGGTCCCCCATGCAGTCCCAGCAGTTAAGGTGCCCGAGTGCCCACGTTGTACCCAGCATGGCAGGAGGGGACCCTCATTCTGTGGGGCTGTTTGTACCCCTGGTTGGGAGAAACAAGTCCACCTCTCAAACCAAATGGAGAATTAGGACGGCATCGCAAATTTTGTACCAACCTCCTGGGGACCTTGTGAAATGTGCAGATTTAAGGGTTGAGGCTGGGATCCTGCATTTCTGACAAGCTCCCAGGCGACGCTAGCGCTATAGTTCGTGGACGTACCTGGAACAGCTGAGCACAAAAGAACAGCATGTCACGAGTGCCACAAACCAGGAGAGCATTTGGATGGATCACAGAGCCACGGGCCTTCTCAGAGGGGAGATCCCAGCCTTGACAAGCAGGCAGGAATTCATTAGGTGGCCTGGGTTGGGCCTGGATGTGTGTTACACCAAGTCCCGGTTTGCCTGGACTGTCCTGGTTTCAGTGCCAAAGGCCTTGCGTCCTGGGAACAAGTGACGTATTTTTCTGATATTTGCCCAGTAACACCACCCAAAGTCACACAGTCACTGCGTGTTATTTGCTTGACAGATTGGCCAAGTTTACACTCTGGAGGCTAAAGTCACAGGGAGTCTTTTTCACTTCTGGTCTTAGTAAAGGCTCGGAAAGGAAGCAGTGAAGCTCTTGATATTTTTCCCTTAATATCATTGTGATATCAATGTTCACGCCACTGTTTTACAGGACTAGTGTTCTTGAGGCTTTCTTTTATTACCCAGAACATTTTAAATTCCTGTGCATATATTCCAGCATGCGTATGAAATGTCAGCACCACTGATGGAGGCCCCAGAAAAGGCAGTCTTAGTGCTGCTTGAACCAGGCCACCACAGTGCAGCAAACCAGCTGGGCCGGGTCAGCCAAAGCACCTGAATCAGCCACAGCCGCCGAGACCCCGCCACGTCCCCGGGTCACAGCTCAGTGCACAGGTTCAGGAAGCGGCTTGCTCCTCCCCTGGACAGAGGCCCGTCCCACGGCGACGCTTGTCTTCCAGAAATGGGTTTCTTTGCTATGATCGGCTTCCTCCTCACCCACAAGCATGTTTTCCATTCCTGGGGAGCCGGAAAGACGCTCATTAAACTTGACATCTAGGTTCCCTGCCCCAGAAACCCAAGCAAAGTCCAAGAAGGACCAGCTGCCCCTTTTCACGGAGCAAATCCTCCAGCCAGCTGGTAAGCACACGTGACCTGGGCACGGGCTGGGGGAGGTGGTGGGTCACCTGCACAAGCAGCACCCAGGTGCTGGTCCTGCAGACAGTGCCCTCCTGCTTCACAGCTTCAGCGGTCTCCTGCTGGTCTGGGAACGCACTCCTATTGGAACGTGGAAGCCCTGGGTTCAAGAGCACAAGTCAGCCTGTCCTTCCTCTCCTGCCCCCTTCCCTTCTCTCCACCTCCTCCTCCTCCTCCTCCCCCTCCCCTTCCCCTTTCTCCCTCTCCCCCTTCTCTCCTCCTCCCCTCCTCCCTTCCCCCTCCCTCCCTCCTCCCCCTCCCCCTCCCCTTTCTCCCTCTCCCCCTTCTCCTCCTTCTCCCCCTCCTCCTCCTCCCCCTCCTCCCCTCCTCTCTCCTCCCCCCACTTCCCACCCCTTGCCCCCCTCCCAGCCTCTCTCCTCCTCTCCCCCTCTCACCCCCCACACACTTCTCCCTTTTCCCTTTCCTCCTCCAGAAGCTTGAGGGTGCTAGCTCCAGGTCTCGAAACTGTCACTATCTTTTCCAAGCTTGATCCCTCCCGGAGCTGAGCGGCCTGTGCCGGTCCATGCATGGCTTGTGGTTTGAACCCCTAACTCTCCGAGCCTGTGGCTGCATCAACTCCTAACCTGCAACCCGATCACAGAAATCAATGTGTCTCCACGGGACCTAATTGTGACACGAATCCCACGGTTCCCTGGACTCCCTCCTGGGCTTAACTCCTCTCCGAGCTACTCAGGGAAGTCACCCAAATTATTTTTCACCGATTTTTAGAAGATGGTGGGCAAGATTGGGGAATAAGCTGAGGGCAAAGGAAGTCTACAAATCGACCTTTGTTTGGGGGAGATCGTGTGCTTTGGGAGCTGAATGTTAAAGAATTTGGATGCATTTGAGACTCAGCACTTGCTACAAAGATTAATCCCTCAGCTCTTCTCAAAGCCCAACCTTGACCTGGATTCCTTCTCCTATTTGGCCCCGGGCTCTGACCACTATCACAGGAGCACGGCCTTGGCTAACGAGCCCTCGCTGGCCTGGGCGGCTGCTGGACTCTGCACTCGGGAACTGTGACCCTCCAGTGGCTGGAGGGACCAGGGTGTGGATGGAGGGGCCGGCGAGGTCGCGACGAGTGTGTCCCAGACTCGGGCTGGCTCCAGACCGTTTCTTCCCACCTGGGAGCTGGCAGTTTCTGCTGAGTTTTTAAAAAAATATACAGAGTTGTCTTTCTGTCTGATCTTGTTAGAAGTTGCCATCCCCTTCTCTCTGGGGCCGCTTTCACCTTTGTGACTGGGTTTGGGCCCCTGATCTTTCTGTAGGAGGGGTTACTGTTCGATTCACCAGAATCTCGCCGTTGGTGGTAGTGTTGAGTGTTAAGTGCCCAGAGAAGCAGGGTCCTGGGGCTGCCGTGGGTTCCCACACCCCAGGGCAGATCGGCACGAGCTGGCTCGGAAATCCAGGAAATCTGGCGGCGCAGCCCTGCTGGGACTCACGGCGCCCCTTCAGGACTCTCTGCCAGAGCCACTCCCGCTCCGTCCTGGGGCCCCGGGCAGGCCTGGAGAGGCTGCGGGAGCAGGCTTAGAGGGGCACAGGGCTGCAATCTTGACCTTAACGCGCCATTAGCTGTGCAGCCTCAGTCAAGGTAGGCACCTCTCTGGGCCCACATTTACTCCTCTGTAAACTGAAGCTCAGAGTCTCTCCTTCTGGAGGGTGATTGTGAAGATCGGATGAGAGCCTCTGCACACTTCCTAGCCTAGGATCTCGTCGACGGTTGCAATAAGTGCCCAGTAACGGACTCTTGGCTTAGAGAGCAGAAGAGAGAAAGAGGCAGGAAGCAGCGAATGGTGGCGAGGAAACGGCAAAAATATCAGCAGAACAAATGCAGGAAGTGACCCTTAACCTCGAGCCTTAGGTATAGTGTCTGTTTGCGTGAGGGGTGCAAGCAGAAACAGCTTGCTTTTGGAGCCACCGGGGGCATCAGGAAAACCGCTTCTGAGAGCAGGGGCAGCGCCACCTACAGCAGTAGGAACGAGGGCGCTTGATTTGTACAAAGGTCTCAAGGCCCTCGTAGGGGAGATGCCAGCCGCCTCCTACATACAGTGTTCGTGGCTGCACTTCTCCTTTCTTTCTCTGAGGCAAATAGCAGTTTTCTCAGTTTAGAACTTGGAGCTGATGGCTGGGAATGACAGGGTTCTTTAAACATTTTTCTCTCCCTCGATGGTACATCTGTCCCCATCTCAACTCACAGCCTCCCCTAGAAGAGTCCAGCCCTCTTGGAATTTCTCGTTACAATTCCAACCATCCCAGCTGTCGCTTCCAAGCACCACTATTTTTGCTAACAAGGGTCCGAGTGCCTGGGGACCTCTTTCATGTTGAGTCCACGCCCTTGTGCTGGTTACACAGTGGCCCTGAGCTGAGTCAGGCCTGCAGAGCAGTGTGTGTGTGTGTGTGTGTGTGTGTGTGTGTGTGTGTGTGTGTGTGTGTGTTTTGGGGTGAGGGTGTTGCCCCAGCTCCAGGCCCCAGCATTCCCCCCACCCTGCTCTGTTCCCATGCAAGAAGGTAGCTTCGTGGCTTCAAGGCAGCTTGGAGGAGAGAGATTTTGCCTTGAAAAGCATTTCCTGTCCATTAGTGAAATCTCTCCACTCTCTCCCTCTTTCTCCCTCAGACCCAGTGTAGATTTTTTCAACTGATCTCAACCAGGAAGGCTGAGTTTTAAGTCTACTCATTTATTTTCAGACAGATTCCTTTATGGGTGCCTCCTAGTGGTTTGGAGAAGGCGCGTTCTTGCTAAGCACTGTCTCTGGGCAGGGTGTGTGGGGTATCAATCTGAAAAGAGGTGGTGGGGTAAGCGTGGGCACGGCTGTGTGTTAATCATCTTCTTTCCCCTTTCCCTTCCGCAAGGCTCTAATTTTGTATCTCAGAACGAAGATAGAAGAGGGCGTGGCAGACACACACACACCCAACGTGTCTTCTCTTGAACATTTCTAGCGCAGCGCTGCTATTTTTAAAGGGCACATGGATCTCTGCAGTGGCTGAACAAGGCAGGGAGCTATTTGTGCCCAGCCCCGGCTTAACACAGGCCTGCCTGGGATGCCAGCGTTTTCAACTCCAAAGGGAAAGCACGTGCTCACCCACAAATGCTTGCCTGGGCCGGGGGAGAGCTCCAGCTGCAGGGGAGTTAGCTGCGTAAGCTCCGACCTGGGGGAGTCTTCTCTTGGCAAATGGGAGGCCACGGTGGGTCACTGGGCCCCGCTGCAGGCTCCTGATGACAATTAGGAAAAGGAAGCAGGATGCAACCCATAGGACGGAGGTCCTGGGGGGTCTTGACAACAGCAGTCAGCCTCTGCTCCTGTCCTATTTCCTGCCTTTCCCTCCCATCCCAGCCTCTCTGCCTCACTCTGAGTGAGAATGTCTTAGAATAGACCGTCTCTCTCGCTTCCCATTGTTTGACATCCCATCAGAAAAGCACAGGGGAATTGTGTTAGTCTGTTCGGGCTGCCGGGACAAAACACCCCGGACTGGGAGGCTTGAACCGCGGACATTTCTTTTGTCAGTTACTGCAGGCTGGAAATCCAAGGTCAAGTGTCGGCAGGTTGGTGTCTGCAGCAGGCTCCCTCCTGGGCTTGCAGACGGCTGCCTTCTCGCTGTGTCTCTCACGGTCTTTTCCCCGTGCAGGTGTCCCCCCGGCGTCCGTGCCTCTTCTCACGAGAACACCAGCCCACCCTTATGACCTCATTCAACCTTCATCACTGCCTTAAAGGTCCTACGTCCACACACAGTCACACTGGAGATTAGGGCTTCAGCATAGGAATTTGGGGGGAACACTACCCAGTCCAGGCAGGGGTGGTCCTGAACTCACACGTGGACACAGCACAGCCCACAGATGCCCCCTGCCCCCTGCGTGAATGTGGGCACGCTCCCATGGAGGCCCTAGCACACCACGGCAGAGGCACACGGGCACTTACACAGGCTGAGGCGACCAGCGGGGGGCACACGTGGTAGGACGTCCGGGGACGCCAGCACTGGGCAGGACCCAGAAAGGGCACCTTTGCCCTTTAACCGGAACCCTGAATGGCCTGGAGGTTGGGTGTGGAGCAGATGTTCCCAGGCCGGACGGAGCGGGAACAGGAGGGATCCGAGCCAGGCCAAGCCAACCCTGGACCTCGCCCCTGCCGCCTCCCGAGGGCTCCGTGTGTCCTGAACGGGCGGCCGAAACCCTGAGGGAGGGGACGCCTTCCGCCAGCCGCAGGTCTGGGCCCCCCGCCAAGTCAACGTGGGCACCCCCATCCCTGAAGGCACCAGCTCTCTGGGTCCCGGGGGCGCCCGGGGAAGCCTGCCTCGCGCCCTCCCCATGCGGAAGGGGAGCCTGGAGGTCAGCCCCCCGCCCCACCGCCGTCGGGGATCGAGGAGAAGGCAGCGAGAGGCGCTGCCTGGAGCCTGTGGTCAAAGACAGTCACCTGGCCTCGCCCCGCAGAGCTGCTGCCCTTGGGGGGAAGGAATCAGATGGAAAGAAATAGAGTCCTGCCCTCCCCCACGCTGCGGAGCGGGGTACCCCTCGAGGCTGGGGGCTCAAGAGAAACGCCTGGCCTGCGTTACCGCTGACGGCCAGCAGGGGGCGTTGCCTGAGGGCGGACGGGCGGTGAGGTTTCTGGTCATCACATCACCTCCCGCAGGGAAAACGGTAAGATACTGCGGAACATTGAAATAGCTGTCTTAGGAACAGAGTCTTAAATGCTCCCGTAAGTCTCTGAGAATCTCAGGTTGCTGCGGAGGGTTACGTTCCCTAATCCTTCTTGTTTTCTCCCAGCGTCCACCTCTTGCATTTCCGAAGATGGAGTCTAACGGAGCTCCTGTTATCGCTCGGAGTAAACGCCGAAGTCCTCCTGAGGGCCGCAAAGCACTGTCCTGGAGCACCTCTGAGCACATCCACAAGGACCCCCGTGGGCCCCCCACTCTAGACCCTGGGTCCCTGCCATGCCCGAATGGCAGGTGTGCGTCATCCCAGGGCCTGTGCGCTTGCTGTGTCCGCTCCTGGGAGCCCCCAAGCCCAGATGTCCGCACGGCTTCCCCCTCCACTCCCCTCAGGGCAAGTTCAAAGGTCCGCTTCTCAGTGGCGCCCCGGCCGCCTGTCTGAACTCTCACTCAGGCTCCCGCAGCCCCAGATCCTCTGCAGCACTTCCCACACCGAACACCTCTGCATTTTCCTTATTTATCGTGAGTCTTTTCCCCATTAGATTCTAAGCTCCACGTCTGGTTGGTTCCTCGAAGCATCTCCAGGGCCCAGAATAGTAGCTAGCAGATGCATAAACAGTTGTTGAATAAGAATGCATCCTTTTAAGTTAAAAGCCCATTTCTCTCTGTGATGGATGCAGAAGGCCAGCGTTGTTGGAAGGGCTGCCCTAAGGACTGGGATTGTTACCGAAAGTGGGTCCGGGCGCTCACCGCTCAACAGCCAATAAAGAAGCAAGGTTGGTGAAAAGGAAAGTTTGCTTTATTTTGGAGGCCGGTAACTGGGCAGCGGGAGGGGACAGGGGTGGACCCCTGTCCAAAGGCCAACTCCCCTCCACACCCCCCCTGACAATCAGGGGGCAAGAGCTTTTATAGACAGAGGGAGGGGGCTCCGTGCAGAAACAGCACAGTCAGCTCCGACGGTCATCTTGACATTGGTCACGCGGTGGTCTGACCAGAGTCATCTTGATGGTTTAAGTACAGTTAGTCTTTAGTTCCAGGGTTGCTTTGCTCCCATTTCTTGGAGGCCAGCTCTTGGAATTGTGGCAGCTTCTGTCATGGCTACAGTCTGGTCATCATGTGGTTAACTTCTCCCACCTGGTGGGGCTTCAGTGCCTACAGGACGGCTCCCAGGACGTGGCTCAGGATATATGGTTCCTCCTTGAGAAGGAACTAAAGGTCCTTGACTCTGCTTAATGACTAAACTGTTATTATTTGGTCTCATTTGAGTGCTTTCCTTTGTTTCTGCATCTTCTCCCTTCTCTGATTAAACTTATTCTTTGGCCAAAATTTGTCCACAGACAAAAGGCAGGCAGAGGATGTGGGGGAAAGACTGTAGGGTCCTGCTTTGTTTCGGGATGACCTTGGGAACTCCTTGCCTCCAGGGTGGGCGGTGACTCCCCAGCGATGGAGCTCGTGCAGACCTTGCAAAAATCAAGGTGTGCAGAAGTACAGTGCTTTCCATTTGTCTACATATCACCTTGGTTTCTGTTTCCAGATCACATCCTGCTGGGACGATGGAAACTCCCCCTTTCTTCTCCCTGAGGCTGTGGCTTGTATCACCCAAGTCCCAGGGGGCTGACATTCCACCAAGGAGCCAGGTGGCGGGTAGCATCTGGCCAAACTGTCATCTGCTCGCGTCAGCACCCCCTAGGATGTTCAGCATCTCACCTCGGCCTTTGCCCTTGGTCCACGCAGGTAGTGCGGTGACATCCTTTGTTCCCCTTCACGTGCCCCGGCGTCCTGGGGGCTGTGTTACTTCCACAGCACTCAGGGTCACAGAGGCAAGTTGCTCCTTCTGCTTCATGCTGGATGAGCATGACAAAGGCCCAGGGTTGACCCACTGCACGGACCGTATCATTAACCTAGGCCCATGGACCAGAAGTGGAGGTGATGGGTGCCCTTTCTGAGCTGAGGCGATTAAAACTGGGGACTTCATCACCTCTTTCTTCTACTTTGCTGGGGAGCACGTGCTCTAGATAGTGCAGCTCCCAGAGCCCCAGCTCCATCCACCAGGCCCTGAGTGTCTGCATGGAGCCGAGGGCCCGCCCACCTGTATCACTCGTGCTTTACATTTGTCATGGTGGCAGCGAGTCTTGCCCTGGTTAACACACACGCAGTCGCCCCGTGAACACTGCTGTTGAAGCTTACAAAACAAAGGAGAAGGAATGCTTCATATCAAAAGTTCCTTTAAATAGCAGTCTCTCCACTGTAGTTAAGTTTTTCTTTCTAGGTCACTGTGATTGATAAGGAAGGGAAGGGTGGCCAGAGGAAAGGGTTTGGAAGCATTGCCAAGAGAAAATCAAACAATGAAGAGAGAGCCATCACTAAAATAAGTCAGTGGGGAAATACTCGTTCTCTAAAGCCTATCCACAGGTGATTTCCTATAGCCTTGGGCTTCTTCTAAAGAGTCAAGCCCACTTCTCAAAGCTTCAGCATTCCTGGCCCATCATCACTGTCTGACGGCCTGATCTCTGGCATCAGTATTGACCTTACCCCGCGAACATGTTGTTTCCACCTTCTCCCTACAGGTTTCTCTGGCTGCAGCTCTCTCTCCATCAGAATGTAAGCTCCGTGGGAGGTTCAGAACGCTGACGGGTCTGAGGTTTTACCCTCCTCACTAGCTAACTGGCTAGCCTGCCCCAGCTGAGCGGATGCTGGCAGAAGACACGAGACTCCTGGGTCAGAGACAGAGACGCAGCAGCTCAGGCGGCAGCAGCAGCTTCAGGCTTGTCCCTCAGCTCCCCTCGCCCGTCAGGCTCAGGTAGACGCAGCACAGGCAAGGCTGGCGCCACAGCTCAGGAACCCTGTGCTTAAGGAACCCCAGTCATTTATCACGGGCTGCAAGCACACCTGACCTTGGCCTTGGAGAGAGTCATCTTTATGGTACGGGATAGTACAAACCGCCCTTTTCTCTAAAGGGAGGTGCTATCTCTCTTTTCCGAGCTGTCTGCAGCACAAACATCCTTGAGAAGATGTTGCCTCTGCTGGCAGGGGTACAGAGATGTGAGAGACCACGGAGAGCCGTCCCCCCGCAGAGGGCAGAGCTCACGAAAACGCTGGGCGCTGCTCTGGCCCGTCAAACCAGGGGCCACTCTCAGCTGTCAGCCACAGAAATGAAGCCACTGGGGCTGCATCAGCCCAGCGGAACTGGTGCCATTTTCAGTAACACTGAAGAGTCATACAGGCTAGCGGCAGTCCTATGAAAAAGCACCTTCTTTATTGCTTTCCAGCATCTTGGAATTCCATTCTGGAATTCGTCTTGGCTTGCTCCTGCCTGGAGAATGAGATAAAGCACTGTTTAAATCTGACATAGACACGATGGGACAGAGTTGTCTCCGGGAGATGCTTGAGTATTCTGGTAGAAAATCATCATTTTAAAGATGACTTTTGTTTAGGAAACTCCAAGATTAAGACAGACACTGTATAAGGAGGGAGGGTGAGTGTCCACAAAAGCAAATAACTGGGGGAGTGTTTGCGGGGGGCAGTGGCTACAAGTAGAAATGGTGCTTATCTCTGCTGTCTGTAAACATTCAGAACCTGGGGTATCTTCCTGGGGAGGTCATCGGGCATGAGAGCAGAGGCTGACTGCAGAACTCTTCCGGACGCCACAAGTCCTACACCTCATCAATCACGAAGGCTGGTCTCATGTTCTTTCCTTTCCCATCCCCGTGGCCCCTACCCAATTCAGACCATCTCAGACCACCATTGCATCATTTCTTCAGCCTTCTGGTAGGTTTCCCTGCATCCAATCCACACCTCTGCCTTGGAGATCTTTCTAAAATGCAATTCTGATCTTGTCATTCCCCGTCTTAAAACTTTTCAGTGACCTCCTCTTGCCGTAAGGATAAAGCTCTAACTGAAAAGGGCTCGTGAGACCTTCCCTCTTGCGTGACTCCTCCCCCCGCCACCTCACTCGGACTGTCTCTCCCCCTCATCCTCTTTGTTTCAGCCACAATACAAGTGTTCCCTTGGGCAAGAATGCCTTCTCCGCCATTCTTGGGAAATTTATGTTTTTCAGAATCCCAAGAAAAATCAGTCGGGGAATCAGGAAATGATCATCTTACAAGAATTAAGGCTTAACCATCAACATAGGAATGTTACCAGTTTGGAAGCACCCACTACTACCAAGGGGAAAGTGAGAGCAGGAAACGCTGACATGTAGAATCCAAAGTCAGAGTCACATCGCTGGGGACCAGGACGAGAGAGAGAAGGGGAGACACGGTGGAAATCGATCGGTCTTGCTGGCAGCTGTGGCCATGTGAAAAGTGTGCTTATGGCTCTATCTCCTAACAGTTGATTAATTCTTACAAATTAAAAAAATTAATTACTTTATATACATAGTATACCTAACACAAATCTTACGAGTTGCTTTCCGAGAAATAGCGAGGCAAAACAACAGAGGTCCCTGACATGCCTCCCCATCCTTCATGTCTGGTTAAGGCCTGTTCCTCCAGGAAGTCACCTTGACCTTTAAACCTGGGTTCCTTGCCCCTCCAGTGTGCTCCTTACTGCTCTCGTAGTATTTACGTCAAGGGGAGGATGATTATTTGGTAGTCCCCAGAAGAACCACGCCTCCGGGTTTGCATAACCTTACTCGGCCCCTCCCACACTGACTGTGGGCGTGGCCGTGTGACTTGCTCTGGCTGTTGAGACATGAGTCAGAGTGATACAGGCAAATAATTGATAGGACCTCTGTCCTGGAGCTTGTTTCCTTGGAACCCTCCTTCTTGGAAGCCAGTCACCACACCCTCAAGTAGCCCAGGCTAGTCTACTAAATGACGCGAGACGGTGGGGGATGATGGGCCACCTTGGACCTTCCAGCCCCGCGCTCCACCCCACCCCCAGGCTCCCAGCTGAATGCAGCTGCTCCAGAATGTGAAGCAGAAGAACTGCCCAGCTGAGCCCCGTCCACCCAGAGACTTGTGAGAAACAAAAAGCATCTTTTTTTCTTTTTTAAAACCCCTGAGTTTTAGGATGGTATTTGACACAGCAATAGATAACCCAGACATGCTGTGTTGTCATTACCTGTTACTTCTCTCTTTGCAGATACTGTAAGTTCTAGGACGATAAGTTCAGGCCTGCCTTGTTTTAAGCAGAGGCTCAACGTGTACTATTGGAAGGACTGTTCCCTAGCCTCAGGTTGGTTCAGACCCCGCAGCATTGCCAACTCAAGCTCAGCTGCATCAAACAGGGTGTGATTAAGCAGTTTGTTTCTACTTGCACCAAAGTCATTAAAGAGTACAATCTATGACTTTCTGTATCTCGTGCTGAAACTAAGTTATGACATCAAGTGAAAAAGCAGGATTACTTTAGGACATTGCTACTTTGTTGGGCTTTCTTGCTGTTCTTTGGAAGCAAGTTTAGACTGACAACTCTTCTTAGAACTTTGCTTGGAAAACACCTCTACTTCCAAACATCCAGAAGATCTGGGGGGAGGAGAATGGAAGGTGGTGAAAGGAGAAAAAAATAGTTTGGACTGAATCCAGGCTAAATTTTTTAATCAAGTCAGCCTCTGACTCAGCACCGGGTGTGAGGCAATCACCGCTTCTTTTGAGCTCCTGGGAGGTTTTTATCTTGACCATCTGGCAATTAATCACGGCGCACCCTGTGATCTCTTCCTTTGTCTTCTTTGCATTAGGTCCTGCCGTTTCATTTTTCACAGGTTTGTGCCCGACCTCTTCACTGAGTTCCCACAGAGTCCAGCACATTGTAAGCACTCAATAAATAGGTCCCAGGGGATGGTTTTGCTCCAAGCAATCCTACCAAAAACTGGATGGGAAGGACTTTGAACAGCCCAAGGTAAGATTGCAAAGATCCACCAGGGCTGGAGCGCACTGGTGTTCAGAGGGGGTGAGCGTCAGCCTGGCGCTGGGAGAATTGTACCTGATTTGTATCTTGGTCTTTGGAGACATCCAACCCCAAACCCGAGGCTTTCTCAGCCTTAGGCTGAGGGATGGATGATTCATTGTCTCTCTCTGCCTCTGTGTCTCTTTCTGTCTCTTTCTCTCTTATCTGTGAATCTTTGAATCATTTTCTATGCCTTCAGGGAGGTTACAAGAAGATGAGGATTTCAGTCAAACAGAGTCTGTCCTGCCGGCTAGAGATACCAAGCTGGGTAATAGGGTCTTGGGGCAGCAGGAGTCTCTTTCCAAGGACGTCTTCAAAGAAGAGAGAACTTCTCTGCTGGCTGGCATGACGTCTGTCTGCATCCAATTCTTGATTCCTCACTATCTGATGACACCACGTGTCTCAGGAATGGACCTGGACCCACATTATTCTGAGAAGCAGCAGCAAAAGCAGCGTCTCTCCCCCAATATACAGTCTTTCTTTAAAAAAGGACCAAAACATCCATGATTCTAAAGGAAACTCAGGAAACAAACCTGGCTGGGGCTATTCTGGCTTTAACCCAAAGCCCTTCTCATGCTATGGAACTTCCTAGAAGCTGGGGAGGTCTCAAGCCTCGTGCTGACTGAGAGCAGCCCGGCCCTTTCCCCTCCCTGTCGGCCTGATGCTCTGAGCCCATTTCTCCCAGGCCAGGTTCTAAGTTTTCTAAGATGGACCGCAAGATTCTGCCCCCTAATGATCGCATGCTATATGACCCCCTCCCCTTAAGTACAGGTGGGACCTGTGAATAGGATGGCTGGCCTCTTCCTGGATAAGGTTACATCCTATTGGCAAAGCGATGGGATGATTAGGTCACATTCTATATATCACATATTATGTGCCCTTCATAGCTGACTGAAGGGAGATTTGAAGGGAGAGCCATTCTGCTGGCTCTGACCATCCCTGTTGGGGGTGGTCAGAGGCTAGGACCCAAGGGGGGCCTCTAGAAGCTGAAGGTGACCCTCACTGACAGTCAACAAGAAAACGGGACCTCATTCCTTAAAAAACCATATGATCCAGCAATCCCACTCCTGGGCATATATCCGGAGGAAACTATTATTCAAAAAGATACATGCACCAATGTTCATATGTTCATATGCACCAATGTTCATTAGCAGCACTATTTATAATAGCCAAGACATGGAAACAACCTAAATGTCCATCAACAGAGGAATGGTTAAAGAAGATGTGGTACATATATATTATACAATGGAATATTACTCAGCCATAAAAAAGAACAAAACAATGCCATTTGCAGCAACATGAATAGACCTAGAGATTATCTTACTAAGTAAGCCAGACAGAGAAAGACAAATATCATATGATATCACTTACAGGTGGAACCTAAAAAAATGACACAAATGAATTTATTTACAAAACAGAAACAGACTCAGACATAGAAAACAAACTTATGGTTGCCAAGGGGGCAAGCGTGTTAACATACACACACTACTATATATAAAATAGATAACCAACAAGGACCTACTGTATAGCACAGGGAACTCTGCTCAAGATCTTGTAATAACCTACAAAGGGAAAAGAATCTGAAAAGGAATATATGTGTATAACTGAATCACTTCACTGTACATTTGAAACTAACACACATTGTAAATCAACTATACTTCAATAAAAACAAACAAACAAATAAATAAATAGAAAGAAAACGGGACCTCGTCCTACCCCTGCAAGGAACTGGATTCTGCTGACAACCAGTGACCCCGGAGGGGCCCCTGATACCCGGCTGAGATCGGAGCCCCTGTGGACACCTTGATTTCAGCCTGGGGACACCGTGAGCAGAGGCCCCAGCTTTGCCGGGTCCGGACTCCTGACCCACAGACCCTGTGAGATGAAAACTGTGTGTTGTTCTAACCACTGTCTGTGTGAGTTGTTACCCAGCACGGAGGATGAGTCGAACCCTCTCCCCTCGTGGCGGCGCTCAGCCTGCTTGGTCACACAGCGGCCCTCGACCAGTGATGGGTAACTGAGCAGTGTTTCTGCCCCGGGATACCTGCTTTTGAACGGGAAATGCCTTCAGTCTCCTCCATTGTGCACCATCACCCCCTTTCCCAGACCCCAAATGTTCGGTGGGCACCAGGCTACGCCAGGAGTTCTCACACCACGAGGCCCCTGGAGCCTGACAGCCATCCTGCCCTTGGGGCCTGGGGGACACTGTGCCCCCAGAGACACTCCCTTCCTGCACTCTTGACACCCAGACAGAAGGGAACACAGAGACTGGAGCCCAGGTTTTCCCAACTCCGAATTCCATGCTGCTTCCGCTCTGCACGCTGTGGAACTGCAGACGATTTCTGAAGGCTTGAGGAGGGATGTTGGAAGGAGGTGGTTTTCCAAAATTACAAACTAGACCACAGTGCTAGGACCCTGGGCGGAGGGACCTTGCTGGAGGGAAGAGCTGGGGAAGGGGCGAGTGCCCGACGCATGGTTCCTGCCTCTCCGTGGTCCTTATCTGTCCTCAGTCCTCCCTGCAACATCACACACGTGGTCCAGGAAGTTCGCTTTCGCTTTGGGAGTGGCTCTGAGGCTCCCTGAGAACCCTCTGGCCTCTGCTTCCCTTCCTGTGATGCCGTCTTCAAGTGTGACGCCCGGAACTGTCCTGCCTCAGCAGGTGGCAGTGATCTCCCTGTTCCTGGAAGGCAACAAGCCCAGATAGGAGAATAGGGGGGGTAGAAAGCGGGGTACTTCCTAGTAATCTCTTCCTTCACCACTGATCCCTTCAAAAAGCAAGTAAAGAGGAGAAAAGGGAACAACGTGGGTGGAGTGGGGTAGAAAAAAAGGGTTTCTGCCCTAAGCGCCGATAGGGACAGATTTTAGGGGGGTGAAAAATGAGCTTACCAATAAGTGACAAGTTCCAAATACCAGTCAGCATTATGTCTTCATTATCCACCAATCACTGCCCCTGTGGGCAAACCGTGTTCTTTTTATTTATTTATTTACTTATTTTAGTGATAAGAAGAAATAATATGCAAACGGTCATAGTTCAGAATCTGTGGATTCTTCCTGAAAAATGCCGAAAACAAGTTAATGAAGCTCTAATTCCCGGAGAGATTAGCCTCTGGTGCTGGCTCGGCCACTATCTCTCCTTAACACAGCTTGTCTCTGCTGATAATGTGAGCTAATCTCTTGTGGGGTGAGGGGTACATTTGTGCTTTTCTCATTGCCTTTTTTTCAGGTGTTTGTTTTGTCTTCCCCAAAGCTGGAACAGGAAATTGTCTTTTGTTTCCAGCAGTCTTTCTGTCTGTCGTTGCCATAGAAGTATTCCTGGGTATCATAACATGGTCCACAGGACGCCCCAGTGCCAGCCCTGCGTCCCTGCTTCTTTCCGATGCCCAAAGGGTCCTGAATTATGAAGATGCCTGCTCTCTTCTGCTCTGCTCGTACATGGCTTTTCCCTCCAACCTTTTATTGTGAAAATGTTCAAGCATACAGCAATGTAGTAAGAATTTTTACCGGACACCTACCACCTAGATTCTACAATTAACGTTTTCCCGTACTTGCTTCATGCCTTATCTGTCCAACTCCGTTACCCACCCAGCAAACTTCCTCGTTTTAAATAAGACACTGCCAAGTAAATTACAGTCATCAGTACACCATCCCCTAAATATTTCAGCATGCATGTTATTACTGAGGTTTTAATGTCTGTAGTTTTTCCTTTGGATGTAAAATTTGCATATGATGAAATGTGCACATCTTCCATGTTCACTGGCTGTGTTTTGGGGATGTGCATACACTCTTGTAACCTAAGCCCCTAGCAAGATAGAGAGCTTTACCTCCCCCGCCATGGGGACATTGCTCTGTGCCCCTTCCCAGTCAATTCCTGTCCCTACTCTGCCCCCAGAAGAGCTTCTTTTCTGATTTTCCACCACAGATTAGTGTTTTCTCTTCTAGAAATCTACGTAAGTGAGACAATACTTTCACGTAAAGCTTCTCAGCACGGTGACTGTAAGCTCCATCTATGTTTTTCTTTTCTTTTGATCGCTGACTTGTATTCTCTTCCATGAATATGCTTCAGCTTGTTTATCCATTCTTCTGGTGTTTCCAGGTTGGGGCTACTATTTACATGTATTGAAGGGAAGACCAAGTTGAAATTGCAAAAAATTAAACCAACAGCAATAAAAATTAAACGAAAAATACCCGACACACACACATTCATAAAGTCTTATCTTCGGGCTAGAATTTCATTACTTTTTCTTACATATAGTTCCTAACAGTATATATTTGTTAACACAATTTGTACACTAGAGAGTCTATTTGGATAAACAGACTGGGATTACAGGCCATGAGCACGTTTTTTAGTTACATAAAAATGGGTACAAAATGGCAGAAACCAATTTGTTTTTCCTAAGCCAGGCTGGCATTTTAAAAAGTGCAGCTCAGGACAATGGGAAATGATCATCAATTTCTAATTATTGGAGTCCAAATGGACTGGAAAGGTATAGAGTTCTATTCTCTAGTCTAGAAACATGATTCTGGGGTACGGTTTTATAGCAATTGGTCCTTCTATGTGTTGAACAACATTTTTCCAAGTAAGAGGTGGTGTGGTGTCTTAGAAAGAGTGTCACATGGGAGGAGTCTAGGCTGAACCCCAGCTCTGTGGTCTGGGGACACCACTTACCATCTCTGGGCCTCAGGCATCCTCTTAAAATGAAGAGATCGGAATGGATGATCTTGAAGGTTCTTTCCGGATATATATACATGCTGATTTTATGGTATTTTTAGGTGCTTCTTGTCAAGGTCTGTTGATTTTAAGGAACCAAAAGCCTGCAAAAAATTATACATTGGAATATAACTCAGCCATAAAAAGAAATGAAATTGAGTTATTTGTAGTGTGGTGGATGGACCTAGAGTCTGTCATACAGAGTGAAGTAAGTCAGAAAGAGAAAAACAAATACCGTATGCTAACACATATATATGGAATCTTAAAAAAAAAGAAAAAGGTTCTGAAGAACCTAGGGGCAGGACAGGAATAAAGATGCAGACGTAGAGAATGGACTTGAGGACACAGAGAGGGGGAAGGATAAGCTGGGACAAAGTGAGAGAGTGGCATGGACATATATACACTACCAAACGTAAAATAGATAGCTAGTGGAAAGCAGCCGCATAGCACAGGGAGATCAGGTCGGTGCTCTGTGACCACCTAGAGGGGTGGGATAGGGAGGGTGGGAGGGAGGGAGACGCAAGAGGGAAGAGATATGGGGATATATGTATATGTATAGCTGATTCACTTTGTTATACAGCAGTAACTAACACCACAATGTAAAGCGATTATACTCCAATAAAGATGTTAAAAAAAAATATTCAAGAACAAAGAGGGGAATTAACATGACATTGTAAATCAACTATACTTTAATAAAATAAATTTTTAAAAAAAGAATAAAGGAGGGATTTATTGTAAGGCCAAAGAGACAGCCTCACGGCCCTCCAAAGGCCGGCCGTCTGGTCTCCTTGGTCTTCCCAGGATGATCTGGGTCGTGGTGGGTTGGGACCCAGGACTGTGCTCCCAGGCATTTCTCACAGCATCTGTGGTCCATGGACACGGCTCCCCTTCCTTCTGGATGTAGACCTGCCTTCTCTTCATCCTCTGTTCTCACCACCTGTCACCACCACTCTCTGCTTCAAGCCCCACTGCCACATTTTATTGTTCCACAAGTGCTTATTTGAATAAAGAAACCAAATTCATTAATTTTCCATGTATAACTGCTGTTGCCCTTGGAAACTGTTATCCTTTTATGGGAATGTGACCGGGACACCCTTTCAGGAACTAGAGTGGATTAAGAGGAACAATGCACCTCATTGGGATCTTGCCAGCTGGGACCGTTTGGAGCACTTAATGAGGAAAGTGCAATGAAACGTGATGCGTGGCTTAAAGAATCAATAAAGCGTGGCTGTTCTGACGACTGTAAAAAGGATCACTGTTCACAAGTATCATCTTTAGAGCACCTGTTTTAGATAGGAGGGGGAGTTTTGTTAGTTTGACTGGTTTGGTGTTTGATGTTTTTGAATAGAATAGAGAGCAAAGGCAGTCAATCTAGGCTAAATAAAGCTTAATTTAGCAAATATTTTCACAGCTTGGTGCCATGTTTATTTGGAAGGATGTGGGTTAATCCCACGAGCTTTGATGACAAGGGTTTCCGGAGTTCAAACTCACCTGGCTTCCACAGGGCCCTGGAGTTTGTACTTGAGTCTTTTCTAGGAGCCTAAGATGCCACCTGGCTAATGGGGAAAACATCAGCTTTCTTCTCCTGGGCTGGGGAGCTAGGACAAAGAACTTGTCCTGGGGGGCTGGTGACAGACAGCCCCCCGTGGGCTGAGGCTCCCCGGGGCCTGCTCCGTTGTCCCATCAGACCTCATTTACAAAATACACATTCAAAATTAAAATTTAATAATCAAATTCATTATATGAAGGGCATTAAAACCCAAATGCCGGGCCCTTCTGAGCACAGGGCCCTGGGCATCTGTACTGGTGGCTAGCCCGTGGGCCAGCCCTGTCACTTAGGGACACTTGACAGGAGTGGGGGTACCCCAGCACTCACCACCGCACCTGCCCCCCTCGGCTTGGCCCGTTCCCTGCCAGGCCTCTAGAAGGGTCTGGATTGCAAGCCCTGGGCTCAGCCTCTACAAGGCAGGGACAGTCTCACACCTTGTCGTCTTCAGAGTCTGGCCAGGCTGCCATGTGTCTCACAGGCTTGCAACAGTGTTCGCTGTGTTTAATTGACTCCTACGCACAGGGCTGCAGCTTGTCCTGTCTCTCTGGTCCCCTGGTGGGTGGACGCCCTCTCCTTCCTGGATCCGCCTACCTGGGCCACCGCCCGGAGTTAGCCTGGGAAGCCCGCAGGCAAACCATCCTGCATGCTCAGAGCTTTAGGCAGTGTGTTTTCCTGAAAAAGGGAGATTAGGGGATATCTAGCAGTTTTAGGGGGAGCCTGGTAAAGAGGGCTTCCACTCTAGTGGCAAATCCGTAAAAGAAGTAGTGAAAAAAGAGAGTGCAGAAGGAGGGTTTCTGGTCCAGCGTGCAGGCAAAGAGTCGACACACAGCTGGAGATTCCTTTCCTGCCAAATCGCCCAAGCTGCACATCAGGCTGTTATGAAACCATTTCCATGAAGCAAGTTTTCCAGTGAGGCAGGGTTGTTGATGATCCCAGGAAAACCACTCTCCTTGCACTCAGGTTGGTTGGCGACATGGCCTTGGTGACCCCTGGCTGTGACCAGCACACTTCGCCGTGCTCCTCCCATCCCTGGACTTGTTAGATCCCACCTCCTCACTTTGCTCTTTGGAAGGAAACCCATTGGGACGGGACAGAATTTTCTGGAGTGACGCTAGTATAGTTTTCTTGTCCAGCATATTTCCTGGTCAAAGTTGGGTGGAGAGGCAGCCCGGGATCATCTCGGTTTTGGTTTGAACCTGAGTATGTTCTATTTTTTTTTTTTTAATAAATTTATTTATTTATTTTTGGCTGCGTTGGGTCTCCGTTGCTGCACACGGGCTTTCTCTAGTTGCGGCGAGCGGGGGCTACTCTTCGTTGCGGTGCACGGGCTTCTCACTGCGGTGCCTTCTCTTGTTGCGGAGCACGGGCTCTAGGCGTGTGGGCTTTGGTAGTTGTGGCACGTGGGCTCAGTAGTTGTGGCACGCGGGCTTAGTCGCTCCGAGGCATGTGGGATCTTCCTGGACCAGGGCTCGAACCCGTGTCCCCTGCATTGGCAGGCGGATTCTTAACCACTGCGTCACCAAGGAAGCCCTGAACCTGAGTATGTCCTGAACCTCCACAGGTCCACTTCCTCATCCCATGTGCAAAGGACCCCCAGCGGCATTTCATTCTGAACGCACAGGCCCCGTGCTCCCAGCCCCGCCCTCACCTACCCGTCAGCCCCTCTCCACCGCCTCAGCAGAGCCCTCCTCATCCTCCAGACACACAGCAAGAAAGTAAATCTCATTTCTTAGGAGAAGATAAATCTTCTCCCAGGAGTTACTGCCTGACAGAGTCTGACGCATGCTTCAGGATAGGCTGCCTTCTCTTAGAAGGATGTTCTTCTTGATGTCCCTGCCTTGTTACCTCCAATATCCAATACTCATGAAATCCTGTTAGTTTCACCTCCGAAGTAGAGGGGATTTGACTGCGTTCCCTCTACCCACTCCCCGTGACTCCCCTCACTTCCAGCCCTCCGCACCTCTCCTCTGGACCATTGCCAAGGCTCTTAGCTGGGTTTTTTTGCCTCTAGACTCTTCTCTCCCCACCCCTTTCTTTAAGAGACTCCAGATGCAAATTCAATCATATTACTTTCCTGTTCGAAATCCTTTACAACAAATCAGAAAGTGCACAGGATAAAGCCTAAGTTCCTTGACCTGGCACACGGGGCCCTCTAAGATCTGGCCTTGCTTTACCTTTGCAATCTTACATCCTGTCGTCTGAAGCACAAATCAACGGTCTCAAATGGTCCAGATAGTCAGTTTCACTCGTCCTCCGAGATGGTTTCCAGCCTCCATTTTCTCAGAAGCCTCCCTCACTGTACCCCTCTGCCCTCAGCCAGGACTGTGCCCTGATCTGGGTCTGTCACAGCACTGACCAAAGTCACTGTGACCATCTGTCTTCTTCTCCTAATAAACGGTGAATACCTCCTGTGTCCAGGGCACACTGTGGAAATATTCAGATGAAAGCACTTACTTATTCAGAAATATGCATGGAAATGTTGACTGGGACACCGTCTGACATTTGAAGACAACCCCAAAATATATATTTCTTAATTCGGCAAGTGGTTTATTCTGAGACAGCTATAAGTGGACATTTTTGTTTTTAAAGGCTTATATATTGTAAACTAACTGTACTTCAAAAACATAAAGAGCTTGTATATAAAAAAGGCCCAAAGACTGTTTTTAAAAGGGATGCGCCCCAGTCTCCCTCACAACCTCAGGTACGTGACCACGGAAGCAACGCAGTGTTGTGAAGTCTTCCACCTTCTCTAAGGATGCCCAGAAAATTATCTTAGATGGATAGATGCAAGAAAAAATGGACAAGTCACAGTGGAGAATGATCTTTCAGCCTCCTTAGCAACGTGGGGGAAGGAAGACCGGGGACCCCCGCCCAGGGTCAGAAATAGAAACGTCTTTCTGTGCTAAAACCACAAAAGCTGGGGCAAACTCAGAGGCAACATTCGTTTGCCTGGGAAGCCTTAGCGACTGTCAACCTTCCAAGGCGGATGGTGCTGTAGGAGCGGGTAGAATTACGTCGTGTTCCTAGAATAGGGCAGCAAAAGTCCCTCTGTTGAGCAAAAGTCACCGTGCTGAGCTGAAGGAGTGTGCTGGCACAGGACGGAATGTTCCAGCACAGGGATAGCTATGTCGGAGCACAGCTTGTGAAAGAGGCGAGTGTCTTCTGCGGGGAGCGGCTCACTGTTACCTACAACACTAGGTAAAAGGCCATCACGAAGCCGCCTTATTGAGTCCGGGGCTCCACACCCCCAGCCGTCACGGATGCCATGAGTCTGAGGAATTGCCCTGGGAGTGAACCAGGAAGGTCCAAGGCCGATGGAGACAAGGCAGGCCGGCCTGGACAGAATCCTGGCTCCTGCCCCGCAGAGGAGACACCAGCTGCTGTCACCTCCCCCACCCCCCCCACCCCCCCCACCCCCCACCCCCCACCCCCCCCGCCTTGGAGGCGTCGGCGTGCTTCACTGGGCCTATTTGAGGGAGGTGACCTGAGCCCAGGTGTCACGAGGTTCTTGACGGACAGTTTGCCCTCACTGCTTCCTCCTGCAGCTTCAGCCTGAGCAAAGTCAGGCCACCGCCGCTGCTGAGGTTTCCCCGGAAAGCATCCTCCTTTCCCTCTGCCGTCCCTTCGGGCTCCTGCACCCTCTGTTTTGTTTTGTTTTTTAACTTTTGGGTTTATTTATTTATTTAGTTAGTTAGTTAGTTTTGGCTGTGTTGGGTCTTCGTTTCTGTGCGAGGGCTTTCTCCAGTTGCGGCAAGCGGGGGCCACTCTTCGTCGCGGTGCGCGGGCCTCTCACTGTCGCGGCCTCTCTTGTTGCGGAGCACAGGCTCCAGACGCGCAGGCTCAGTAGTTGTGGCTCACGGGCCCAGTTGCTCCGCGGCATGTGGGATCTTCCCAGACGAGGGCTCAAACCCGTGTCCCCTGCATTAGCAGGCAGATTCTCAACCATTGCACCACCAGGGAAACCCCCACCCTCTGCTTTTGACTGTGTTTCACAAACATGGGCCAGCAGCTTGCCAGCACGCCAAGGTCAGAGCCTGTGGGAACTGCCCTCACCTGCAGCTGTGGGTCTGAGAATAAACGTGAGGTCCAGAGGTGGTCCTGGTTAGGGTTAGGGTACGATTAGGGGTAGGGTTAGGGTTAGGGTCAGGGTAGGATTAGGGTTAGGGTTAGGGGTAGGGGTAGGGCTAGGGTTAGGGTTAGGGTTAGGGCTAGGGTTAGGGCTAGGGGTAGGTTTAGGGTTAGGTTTAGTGTTATGGCTAGGGGTAGGGTTAGGTTTAGGGTTAGGGCTAGGGTTAGGGTTAGGGTTAGGTCTGGGTTAGGGCTAGGTGTATGGGTAGGGTTAGGGTTAGGGTTAGGGTTAGGGTTCTGGTTAGGCAAAGTGATTCCTCCCATGGTGAGATGGGTCTTACCCATATGACGTTTCCACATATTTGCCCAAGTTGCCCAAAGTTCTTATCGTGGGAAGCCCCTTAGTCCTCAGCAAATGGGGATGATGGCTCTACCCTTTGAAGCCCCCAGGGCTTCTCCAATCATTTTGCTTTTCCTGCACTGTTGAGCTCTACTTCTCCTTCTGGCTTCTTTAATGGAACGGATTGTAGGTTCCTCTTTGCAGTGAGCGTGGTTAGTTGGTGCATCTCCCTAACAAACACGAACGGGGTCATGTGATGTTTTTAGTGTGTTATCTTTCTCCTGCCAGCCTTTTTCTCTGTAGTTTCCCTTTGGCTTATTTTAATACTTATTGTACATTGTACGTCCTTTTTTTTGATGGTCTGTTTGAAAGACCTATATATTGTTAGTCCCCTCTTAAATGTCTTGCAGGAAATCTTTCCTTGCTCTCCAGGCCCTTCTTTGAATGCCCCAGCCTTGGCCTGGAGGCATAGTTATAATAAAATCCACCTTATTGGGCATAAGGAGAAGAATCACTTTTCTTTTAGTGTTTCTTGCTACATACAGAGCTATTTTCAAAAATGCCTAGGCTTGGGAATTCCCTGGTGGTCCAGTGGTTAGGACTCGGCACTTTCACTGCCAAGGGCCCAGGTTCAGTCCCTGGTCGGGGAACTAAGATCCCACAAGCCTCGCGGCTCTGCCATCAACAACAGTAGCAACATAAAATGCCTGAGCTTAAGAAAGATCGTAAGCGTCCATCAATGAACAAATGAATGCGAGAAAATGTGGTGTATATATAGGCAATGAAATCTTATTCAGCCATGGAAAAGAAGGAAATCCTGCCATTTGCAACATGGATGGCCCTTTAGGGCATTTTGCTAAGTGAAATAAGTCAGACAGAGAAAGACAAATACCATACGGTCTCACTTACATGTGGACTCTAAAATAATAATAATAATAATAATAATAATAATAATAATTAATAATAATGATAATAATAAACAGAAAACAAGCTCACAGACACCGAGAACAGATTGGTGGTTGCCAGAGACAAGGGATGTGGGGTGCTGGGAAGCAAAATGGGTGACGGGGGGTCAAAAGGTACAAACTTCCAGTTATAAATAAGTCCTGGGGATGCAACATACAGCACGATGACTGTAGTTAATCATACTGTCTTGTATATTTGGAAGTTGCTAAGGCAGTAGTTCTTAAAAGCTCTCATCACAAGAAAAGAAAAAGATTTGTAAACTATATGTGAAGAGAGATGTCAAGTAGATTTATTGTGGTGATGATTTCACAGTACATACAAATATCAAAACATTATGTGATACACCTGAAACTAATAATGTTATATGTCAATTAGACCTCAATAAAAATAAATAAAATACAGTTTAAAAATTAAAAAAAAAAAAAGAAAGGATACCTAGTCCTCCAATTGTGCTCATATTCTGAACATGCCTGGTAATTCGTTCTGTCGTAGCGGCAAGGTGAATTGAGTCCAGCTGTTACCCCGAACTATCACTAGTGTGGTTTCCGTGCACTGACTTCTCTCCAGTTGGAAGACAGTAGCTTTTCCCGCATGGGAAATTCTAAGTACAGAAGTACTGTTTAGGTTTCTTGGGTTGGGCCAAAGGAAACCAGCCCAATTAGGCTCTGTGAACACCAGAGTGTGTCTGAATGGCCGCTAGGGTTGGTCTGGCTTTGTTGAGGTGTGAGGAACATAATTCCACCGGCCACAATGTGGCTTCAAGAATGGGCCTTCCGCCCGCAGTGTTACAATTCTTCGCCCCTGGCTGTTCAGATTCTCAGCCTGAGAGGTAGTCTTGGGCTAATGAACTCTTCCTTTGGCACTTGTAGAACGAATCCAGGCACCGTGGGGCAAAGGAATTTGGATGTTTCTTAACTGAGTAGGATTTGGATATGGGATCAGCAAATTTAGGAAAAATCACTTAGAAAATGCGTCCTAGGTCTGTTAGCTGCAATCAGCCCCCTTTTCATGTACCTTCACAGAAATTCACTCCCTGCCTCAATCCCATTCAAATAACAAGTTCATCTTTAGATCTGGAAAAACGTGGGCTGTGGTCTCCGTGCACTGTTATCTGAATTGTCCAAGTGGCCCAAGGAAAAATGGAGGCACATTTGACTGATTCCTCTGACTTCCCAGAAGGATTATGATTCATTGGGAAAATGTTTCCTGTGGTTTTTAGAGCATTTTCAAGCCACAGCCATACTGAAGAGGCCTCGAGCTATGAAGACCAGCTACTAAATGACACGTTATAAACCTTGTTGCTGGGCAAATTTCTTCATGAAACCTGAAACCTCAGTTAGCTCTGGGTTCAAGCCGAGCAAAGCACTTTAGCTGATTTCACCAAAATCTCCCCCAGACCTTTGACCTTTATTAGAAACCATACTATTAGGCCTGTGCCCCACTCAAAAAATGTACTTTTGTTTTCTTCCCATGAAACATTGTGGTTGTACAGAAAAACTTGGCTGAGGTATCAGGTTTATATCCAGTTTAAGATAAATGTGCCCAAGACGATACATTCAACATGATACGTGGTTTCCTTTTCTTGTGAAATTTCGGTGACCAGACCTTCCCAATTAAGCAGAGCAACTGAGCCAAACCAAAATCCCTTTTGGGGTTTGGTGTTCCACTCTCCTCGTGGTTAGGACCTGCCTGTAACACAATGGGACAAACTCTTATAACCCTGCCAATGCCCCTTAGATGAAAACTACTCAGTCCAAATACAGTCCAAGCCTTTGTCCAATGGAGGTCCATGGGGCTCTGTGACTTCGTCAGGGAAAGGAGAGAGTGCCTAGGAGGTCACCTTAACCCCGTGAAAGAAAGGCCAGGAAGAGAGGCGTCATGTAACACGCAGAAATCCTGGCCAGTGGTGGCGGCCAGCAATGTTCTCCCCCAGTTTTACAGAGACCAGGACCCTTTTAGGAAGTGTGGACAAAGAATGTCACCTGCCATTTCAGTTAAACAAAGGGTGTTCAGGCCATCAAGCCATCAGCCATGGCAGCCCCAATGATGGTACGCCCTGAGGGGAACTCAGGATGGAGAAAAACAAGATACTGGCCCTAGATAGCTAAGATGCTTATCAAAGGAATGATTTCAATGAGCCCAGACTCTTGCATCTTCCCATAAACAGAAAAGCACTAAAATCCTTAAGATGTCTGCTTTTTTATGATTAGCAGTGATCTTTTGATGTTCAACTACATTTTTTTCCCCAGCAAAAACTCCTATATAACCTGATTCCTCCCTGACCTCTTTGGAACAGTCCCTCTGAGTGATCTGAGAGGCTGCCTTCCTGGGCTATAGTTCTCAGTAAGGTCCCCAAACAAAACATAATTCTCAACTTTTAGGTTGTGCATTTTGTTTTGTTTTGTTTTTCGTTGACAGAAGAATCAAAAATTAGATTCACTGGGGTAGGAGGTAGTACTACACACATACTTTCTTGGGGGGCTGAGTGGAGGGAAAGAAGGAATTTAAACACATTTTTGGTGGATAAATTCCCAGAATTATTCTCCCAGATATGGAGCAATGATGAGGGGCATTAGAGTAGTTGGGAGTGGGAGAAGAATTTGAGAATTTGAGAGAAGCTGTTACCCACTTTTAAGGCGAAATAGAGTCACCATAGCACAAGATTTTTGAAAGCTCTGTGCAAGATTGATTTTAATGGTACCATTTCACTACATCTTAATACTACATCTAAACCCTCTGCACCTTCCAAATTTCTGTCTAATTCATCCCTGAGCTATGAAATTGTTACAGATTTCATCTCTGAGGGGTTAGGGAGTATCTTCCCATTGTAGAGATAAGTAAACCAAGGTTCTGTGGATTTTGTTGGTTTGTCTTCTGGAGAAGAGACCTCTATTCTCTTAGGTTTATACACTGAAATTTTTGCCAGCATTTGTCCTGGTTGGTATATAACGTGATTTCCTTTTCTTTTCCTTCTTTCTCTTAGAAACGTGGGCCTGACACCATCCTTTACTGAGGACTACTAGCAGATGAATATATTGAAAGGTGATGAGTACCAAGGAACTTGACCGCCAGCCACTCGGTATAGTAAAAGGATGAGCATGTGAGATGCGGAAGGATTTGAACTGGGTGGGATTTTCTGATCCCTGAAGTTGCAGTTTGCCACGCAGGGACAAAGCCTTGCCTTCCATTGTCCTTGGTGTAAACAGGGTATTAATCGGGCTGTGGCTCCGTGTGCTGGGAGCAGATCAGAGCCCAGTGCAGACCAAGGCTGCGTCCCCTGCCCTTGGTGCGTGTGGACAAGTCCTGGACCAGCAGCTGTGGCCTCTCTCAGGTGACAAACAGGGTGCAGCTGGAGGGCCAGCGGGCAGCCTAGGGCCTGGGCTCTGTCCCTCGGGCCTCCTTGTCTCTTTGCTTTACTGGGATCCTGGGAACGAGGCGTGGTGGCCAAGGAGAAACCAGAGCCTCCAGATTCCTTTTTTTTACAAACCTTTGCCCACTTTATTTAAAACACAAGCAGGGCATGGGCAGGCCATCCAGCCCTGGTCTCACATTACACCGCACACCGCTATGTGTCAGAAGCCCACCAAATTCCTGAAAAACCAGGTAACTGTAGAAAATCTGCCACGATTCCTTTCAGGGTCATCAAGATTATAATAAATATTTCTAGAGGGGACAGCCAAACACTTGTCTTTAATATAATAATTATTTTTAATATATTTATAAATTTATAATTGTAACAATAAATAATAAAATATGTCATAATCATAATAAAGCATAATGATAAAATATATAATTATAGACTTATAATAAATTAAATTATAGTAATAAAACATATACTAATTATATACTTATAATCATAATAAATTAGAATACAAATAATATAAATAATTTCTAAATATAAATGCAGAAATGTATATTTTAATAAATAGGCGTATGTTATATTCAGTGGGGTATGGTGTGTATATGTAAATATATACATATATTTATATTCAGTTGTTGTTGAATTTATCAGCGCCCACTTCGGCCTGCACCCCAAACAGCAGAAGGAGATCAGAAAGCCGGGGGCTCCCTTTCCGGCCGGCGGCGGCCGTCCGGTGAGCCGCGATGGGCGCCTGCGCGTACACCCGGGAGCTGGGGCCGAAGCAGCCGTCGGACGCGATGCGCTTCTGCTCAGGGGGCGCCGCGGGCAGCACCCCAGCTCTCGGCGCTGCGCCGCCCCGCGCCCCGCCGGCCCGACAAGGCGCGGCTGGGCTGCGAGGCCAAGAAAGGCTACGTCAGGCATCGGCTCGCGTGCGCCGCGGTGGCCGCAAACGCCTGGTCCCTAAGCGTGCCTGCCACCTGCGGCACGCCTGTCCACCGTGGCGCCACCTGCGGCACGCCTGTCCACCGTGGCGTCAACCGGCTCGGGTTCGCTCGAAGCCTCCCCTCTGCCGCCGAGGAGCCAGCTGGGCGCCGCTCTGGGGCCCGGAGGGTCCTGAAGGCTTACTGGGTTGGTGCAGATTCTGCGCACGGAACTTTGGAGGTTGTCCTCATTGATCCATCCCATAAAGCTAAGAGAAGAAACCCTGACACCCAGTGGGTCGCCACAGCAGTCCACAAGCACAGGGCTGGCGCCTGCAGGCAGGAAGGGCCGCGGCCTCGGCCAGGGCCACAGGGTCCTCCGCACGACCGATGGTTCTCGCCGCGCAGCCTGGAGAAGGGGCGGTACTCTCCAGCTCCACCGCTACCGCTAACACAAGTAATGTTTGTAAAATTCTTACCTAATAAACAGTTTAGGACATCCGTGTCTGCTTAAAAGTGTTTTCTAATCTGTCTGTTAAAACTAGCTGTCTGCGGATTGTTTCACTGAATGCATTGTCAAGTTCTGAAAGTGCAATAATGTTTGAAGACTTTAAGTGATGGGGTATCTTGTTTCTAATAAGGGAAATGCCTTTGTTTTTGCTTTATTAGGGAGTTGATATGTCCGTGTTTAAAATGCTGTTTGGTACAATAGGTGTAAAATTCTGGAAAAGAGGAGTGCAGAAACTAGCCGTGTAGATTTGTTGGTGCATGTGATGAAACCTACAGCTTTATTAGGGTGATGCAATGCTCTGCTGATTTACTCTAAAGTGGCTGTTTTATGGAGTTTGGCAAGGACAAACTTTCAGTTGGGTTTTCCTTGGAAATGTGAAGGGTGTCGTGATCCTTTATCATGATCATATGCAGAAAAATAAAGTTGACTAGGGCCCACATTTTTAGACTTAATCTGCTATTTCATATATGCAACTGCTGCTTCCAAAAGGCAAAAAGTAAAGGAATGCCACAATTTTTTAAGAGAATTGAATAAACCTGTTGCAAGATGTTTCTCTTACCAACTGAAACAAATCCTGGTTAACCTAAATTAAATTGCCTTGTCCTCGATGGTGCCACTGAAGTTCACATAAAAGGTGTGAGCTCCTGGTTCAATCCCATGACTCTGTGATCTGTAGAATACTTAACTTCATGCAAAATAGTCATGGTATTTACACTAGTGTATATTGAAGCTGATGGAAATTGAACATTAGGTAAATGAGAAGGGAGTTTTTAACCCTAAGGTTTGTAAGCTAGTGAGGCTAGGATTGGGAAATTGGTGTTCATCAGGTCCCTTTCAAGTGTGGGAAGATAGAAAAGGCTTGGATCAAAATTTTAAATGTTTTATTTGTAGTATTTGTTTGTGACCATTATGAAATCTAAGCCACCTTGGGGAAAATAGGGTTGGTTTTATTTAAAAGTAACATTGCTAAGTCTAATCAGTGTTATCTTGGGTCAAGCCACTTTATCCATTCCCATAAGGCTACTAAGAAGAGTAATGTAGTTGGTGTCAATACAACTTCAACTGGTTTCCGAAAAAAAAAAAGTTGGGGGGAGCGAGCAGAACCGAGGAGTTCATCTTGTTTTAGGAAAGCACGTGCAATGTGCAGCAACAGATGTTAATTCGATATTAAAATCCTGGGATTTTTCTTAATACAATACCATGGCAGTGATGGATTTTCATCCTTTAGCACATTGGCCCCAGTAACCCTAAATTCTCTTGTCTTCCTATCTTTTTGCTCACCTACACCCTAAAATTTTTCAAAAAAACTATGTTCCTTTATGCACATTTTAAAGTTGGCAGCTGAATTTCTCTCTTCATAAGTTTAAATAGCTGCAAAACGTAGAATTTCCAGCAGAATGCAAATGTTGGCATTTTAAAATAAAACAGTTCATCACTCTTTAAAATATATCTAATGAAAGGGAAAAGCTATAGTGATTTGATGTCTACTATCATGCATTTAAAAAACATATCAAATTCTCTTCTCTAGGTGTTGGAAATTTATTATCTTTAAATTGTATTTCCATTCCTCTTCCATACAGGATCTTATTCCAAGAGAAAATATTTTTATGATTGAAAATCTTTCAGGGATTTCCCTGGTGGCACAGTGGTTAAGAATCCGCCTGCCGGGCTTCCCTGGTGGTGCAGTGGTTGAGAATCTGCCTGCTAATGCAGGGGACATGGGTTCGAGCCCTGGTCTGGGAAGATCCCACATGCCGCAGAGCGGCTAGGCCCGTGAGCCACAGCTACTGAGCCTGTGCGTCTGGAGCCTGTGCTCCGAAACAAGAGAGGCCGCGATAGTGAGAGGCCCGCGCACCGCGATGAAGAGTGGCCCCCGCTTGCCACAACTGGAGAGGGCCCTCACACAGAAACGAAGACCCAACACAGCCATAAATAAATAAATAAATAAATAAATTAAAAAAAAAAAAAAGATAATGGCCCTTTAAAAAAAAAAAAAAAGAATCCGCCTGCCAATGCAGGGGACACGGGTTCGAGCCCTGGTCCGGGGAGATCCCACATGCCACGGAGCAACTAAGCCCGTGCACCACAACTACTGAGCCTGTGCCCTAGAGCCCACGAGCCACAACTACTGAGCCCATGTGCCACAACTACTGAAGCCCGTGCGCCTAGAGCCCGTGCTCCACAACAAGAGAAGCCACCGCATTGAGAAACCCACGCATCGCAACGAAGAGTAGCCCCCGCTCGCCGCAGTTAGAGAAAGACCGCGCGCAGCAACGAAGACCCAACGCAGCCAAAAATAAATAAATAAATAAATAAATTTATTTTAAAAAAGAAAGAAAATCTTTCATTGATTGCCCACTACACTTCTTTGTTACAGAAATACGAACAAAAGTGGAAATTAAAAAATTATTTCTTCCGGATTTAGTTATCATTTTAACATTAATCTACATGTGATCAAAACAAATAACATTGTAATAAGCTTCGATTAAAATAATTATTAAATATAAGAAGTAAACCTTTTTGGAAAAGTATCTTTGATGAGATGGTTAGGGGTGTCGCAGTGCCTTCATTAAAAGACATCTTGCTGATGCCACTATTCCTAACTGTCCCTTCCTTTGGTACCCAGTACGGCAGAGAGACCCTAGGGTGGCCTCCACTTACCCCACTTCCTGGTGTCCACACAGTGCGTAATCCCCTCCCTGAAAGTGGGTGGGACCTGTGACTTGCTCCTAACCCGTGAAATATGGGAAGGGTTTTGGGGTGTCAGTTTTGTTACATAAGCTTGCAACTTCCATCTTCCCAGCAGACTCCCTCCCTCACTGGCTTTAATGAAGCCCACGTGGCAGGGAACACAGGGCAGCCTGCAGGCGACAGCCAGCCGGTCTCTGACGCCCCCAATCCAACAACCCGCAAGGAACCGAACCTGCCAAAACCCTCAGGAGCTTGGAAGTGGATCCTTCCCCAGCTGAGCCTCCGATGAGACCCCAGCTCCAGAAGACACCCGAGTGCAGCCCTGAGCAGAGGACCTAGCTAAGCCACACGGGGACTCCTGACCCACAGACAGCAGGAGATCATATACGTGTGTGTTAAGCCACTAAGTCTGGGGTAATACTTTATGCAACAAGTAATGACAAATATACCCCAGACTAGCCCTGTAGTAAGAGTTGGGATGGGGAAGGACGTGACCCGCTCTTATAAAGAGTGTGAAAAGGAGGTAAAAATTAGAACTGGCTTGATGTTTCCCCCAGGAGCGTGTTCTGCAAATATTTTAGAAAGGAATACATTTGGAGGCTGATGTTGGGGAGGAAGAAATGTTCCTCTACCCTTCTAGGTTCTTCCTGCTTGTCTAAGAATTAAACGGACATGTGACAGATCAACAGGAGAGAATCAAAGAAAAGTTTAATAACATGCGTATATGGGAGAGACCCAGGAAAACCGAGTAACTCGTCAAATGACTGAAGCCCTCGCCTTAAACACCATCTTCACTTAAAGATGAAAGAGGATGTTGGGCTAGTGGTTTGGGATTTCACAGGGGAGGGGACAATTGACAGGGAGACAGAAAAGCAAATGTTTGGTGAGTAAATGTTTCCTGGGCCAGCAGAGACAAGGGGGCGCAGAGAGGAATTTAACAAACAGACTTCGCTGGGTTCCTCCCCTGTCTACACACCTGGTTTCTACTGTAGTTACCTCTGGCGATACTCCCTTGCTGGATCAGGCCTCTTGTGTACACTCTTTAGGAGGCTAAGGGAGTGGGTGGAAGTTCTTCCTGAGTCTTTTGGGCCTTGATTGTTTTCAGCTCAGAGTAATCCATATGCCAAAGGGACATTTTGAAGTAGCAAATTTTGTTCCCCTACGTGAGAATCTGGAAATTGATTCCCTTCCATCTGGAGCCCGCACAGCCCTTGGGAAGTCTCTGAATCCCGAGGTTGGTGGTTTGCCCGGCTTAAGGAAGACTGCACCGCTTGAGCCATTCTGAATCCAGCCCTGAGATTCCTCCTCCCACGTGGGAAGAAGCGGCCAGACGCAATGGCAGGGCGGGGCGAGGGTGGGCGGGGCAGAGCGAGGGTGGTGCTGCGGGGGCGGGGGCGGGGCGAGGGGCGAGGGGCGGGGCGAGGGGCGGGGGCGAGGGGCGGGGCGGGGCGGGTGGGGGGCTGCGGGTACCACTGCAACCCTCAGCCTAGCACTGCTCCCACCCTGCCTCTGCCTGCTGGAGTCCGCCCTCCTCCTCTTCAGCTAGTCACACTCAAATTCCGATTGGGCGGGGACCTATCCATCACCTGCCTGTACAGAATACTGACCCAGGAGTCAGAGGGGCGGGGAGTCCCCTGAGAAGACCCCTCGGTGATGGCACCCCGTGTCCCACCGTGTGACACCCGGAAGCACAGGCTGTGCAGCGCACCCTCAGAACTTGGTCACACGTGGGCTTACGTGCTTCACTCTAGTTTCATAATCCAACTAAGCTCCGTTGGAGCAGGGATCATGTCTTGAACTAAAAAACAAACAAATTAAAATTAAAAATAGTTATAAAATAATAGTTTAAGTAGCTTTTCATCGTATAAGTAATTTACGTTCATTATAAAAAGTTGAGAAAATGAGGATGTGCCACTCTCCCGCAAAAAATAAAAAGAAGAAAGAATCATCTAAAATTCTACTCAAATATAATCGTTGTTAGCATTTTGATGTCCCTCTGAAGAGGCGTGAACTGTCCCATTTTGCACTTTCGGTCCCCCTCCCAGCGTCTCCCACAGGCCTGGCCTTAGAAGGTGCTCAGACACTGAGAGGCCCTTGATTCGGGCTCCGCCGCTGGACCGCCCCGTGGCCCCAGCCCCACTCCCACGCCCACCCCCGCGCGTGGAAAGCAGGCTGTGTACTAGCAGCAGAGGCGACTGGGGCAGAAGAACTCCCCCTCCTCTTTCATCCAGTCTCCTTTCATTAAGGTCCCTTCCTCCCCTCCCCTCACCCCTCCCTTTCTCAAGCTTCCGGGAAGGGGATGGGCTCCCTGAGAAATCTCCAGGCACAAAGCCGGGGAGGCTGCAACCTCGGGCCCCTCCCTGCTATGCTTTCCAGCTGCTGCTAAGACTGGAAACGAGCAGGTGCTTAGGCATGATCCCTGGGCACGGCCAGGGAGAAGGAGGAAAACTCTGGTTCCAACTGGAAACGTGTCTTTTGAGTGCCTTGGGACTTCTGGCATGATCCCATCAGTTACATCCCGTGGCTTTATCTCTCTTCATCTGCCCCACAGCGTGGCCCCTGTGCCCATATCCCTGGTACTAAGCCCCGCCTCCTGAATCCGTTCTTTGCCCCAACCTCGTATCCCAGGGCTGTGAGGGAAGGCGGGATGCTGGGGTCACAGCGCCCTCCAGGCAGGCCGGGGCTGCAAGAGAGTGGCCTGTGGGCAACCCGTCGGGGGCCCACATCTGGTCCTGGGGGGATGCCTCTTGTCTTCATTCTTGCAAAAAGGACCATCCTCTCTCAGCTTGTGCAAAACACACACCTCTCACCTTGTGTTTGCCGGACTCTTTCCTGCCTCTCAGCAATAGATCTTACAGGAGGTGAACAGTCTAAGTAAGGGAAGCCTTTGAAAGTGGGAAAGCTCAGCAGAAGAATGAACGCTCTGACTGTGAGCAGTGCACACCGTCTGTCTGGAGGGCTCTAGAGTCCTTGCTGGAAGCACCCTGGGGACGCTTCTCAGAAGCGACCCCCTCAGAGAAGGGTCCCGGGGCTTGTTCCAAGGGACGTTTTCTCCCCAGATGTTATCGGTGTAAAATGAGCTGCAAATTTGGACACAGCTTTAGTGTAGTGAGCACACTGAAAACGTGGGGAGTGACATGGGGGGGGGCAAAGGAAAGAGTGCTGGTTATCCTGGACCCAATAAAGACATTCACAAATGTTTATTAAGCACCTACTATATGCAAAGCCTTCTCTTAGGCACCATGGGAGGAGAAGGGAGATAAAGACCATCTCTGGTCATTGTAATATGCATGTTGCCATTGGCTGGACCTGGGGCTGTCACAGATTTCCCGTCCTGTGTTCAAAACTACCAGCAAAGTCAGCTGCACGGAGCTGAATTTGCCCTGAGAAAAAAGCATCCAGACTCTGCAAGCTTGGGCACGGGAAAGAAGCAGACAGATCCCAGGAAGATCGACACAGGAGGCAATGCTGGCGGTTTTACAGCTTCAAATACAGTCTGCAGCAGGCTACCCAGACAGCCACAGGCCTGGGGAGAATCCACCTGTGGGCTGAATAATCTGGGCCATATTGAAGGTAAAGCCGTGCCCAGAGTGAGATGGGCACTTTCTGGAAATCATCAGTAAGACAGCGCTCCTTTGGTTCTGGGGAAGGAAGTTTCTGATGCTCTCTGGCACTGGGAGATGCCACAGCTCAAATGGAGTCCACAAATGCCCACGTCCTGAAGTAAGGGCTCTAGCTTTCTGCCCACATTGCACGTGAGGGGGGTGAGGCAGGAGGGGACACCCTTGTGAGAGCCAGGAACTCCTTGCTCTTGCGAGAGATCAAAGACCTTTGAGTGCTTTCGTTTATTTTGCTATGAGTAGAGACGATCTCCCCGACAGGGTATGGGAGGGAGGGTTCTGGAACATATTCTTGCCTCCTAGGGGTGGGAAACTCTTCCAGGATGTGTCCGGTCTGCCATATGGCAGAGAAACCGAGCCCAGTGGGGCACTGGATGACTTGGAGTGGGTGGCCGTCCTGGGCAGACATCCTGGGATAGGAATTCCAAGGGGTGGATCTAATCAGATTGCTCCTTCCCTGCTCTGTACTAATTAGACAAGAAAACAAGGCACTGGTGGAAAGTTTAATTACAATACCGACCAAACAACATCAAAGATGCCACAAGGCAGTGGGCAGATCCCAGAGAGGGGGCAGGCAGTGGGGCTTGGGGACTCGAGGAGAGGGGAGGGCTGCGGTGGGGTTAGTGGTCAGTGGGGTTTCTGGGGTTCAAGCGCAGTTGATAGAGACGGGTTAGGCCCCCTGGCTAACCACAGAGAGCCAGGTCTGTGGAAAGCCAGACTGACTTCTGAGGAAACCTTTAAAAGAAGCAGGAATCAGGAAAATGATTCCAGCCAGAACCCCTAGGATTTCAGCCCAGGACAGGAGAAGCTCTGGTTGCTGGGAAGGCGCTGACTTCCTCCCAAAGGACGGGCCCGTTTCCTCCGTGGAGCGTTAAGTCCCTGAAGCTTGGCCGATGGACCACACCGTGGACTCCCTCCATCACGGCTGAGAGGAGAGACCAGACCAACCAGAATGTCATGCTCAGACTTGGAGTGGAAACCAGATGATGAAGCCTGTAGCCTGTGGCAGGTGTGAGGGATGCTCCCAGGTACCAGTTGCAAGGCTGGGGGTTTGTGAAATGAGTCTGTGCTTCTAAGCCCCATCCAGCGGCCTCTCTTCAACACCCTCCAACAGCCTTCTCTGCCTGGTCCCAGCTGTCAGCACACGGGCCAGTTCTAGTGCCTGACAGGTGATCTGCCAGTGAGGCTGAGCAAATGGAAGCATTAGATGTTGGTGAGACTTGCAGCGGAGTTAGCGAAGGTGGCCAAAGCAATGTGCCATGACATAGTCAGATACGCTTCCAGAGAAATTCTCTGAAAAGGCTCTTTGGAGCCTGGGTAGAGAATAGCCATTTAGAGTGGATCTAGAGAATAAAATGCTTTATTCTGTTCCTCCTTTCCAAGCGGAATCCATTCTTGTGTTCATTTATGAATCCATTATTATGTTCGTGTATGTATTTCTTCTCAGTGTGCACCAAACTTTTTTCAGTGTGCACTGAACTTTGTTGGCCTTGTGAATATTATAGTACATTTTATTGGCATTTGTAAGCATTGCAATAAATTAGACATTTAAAAAAAATACACATCTCTGAAAATAATTACTGGAGTTTTGGCTAACGGAGAGGTATCCCCAAGAGAAGCATCAATTTCTTTTGTTGGAGAAAAGGCAAATATTTTTATGAAAACAGTGCTCACTCCACGTAGCGGTAGATGTGGGAGTATACACAAGAGATGATGCAAGTTCTTTTCCCACGCAGCTGAATTGAAAAACAAGACAAATATTTGAACAGCTTATATGTCAAGGAGACATGTGCAGACTCCACTTGTTAAAATAATAACGGTATCACGGTGCACTGATGTGGCGCTTTCATCTTCAAAGCAATTTATGAGTGTTCATGAATTGACTCGGAACAAAAGATCAGAAATTGGCGGGAGGTCCTGGGTATATGATTTTAAGAAGAATGGGTGGGATAGAGATCAAAGAAACAGCCATCCACCCCCGAGGCTTTGTTAAGTGTCCCTTGGAGCCTAAAAGGAAGCCTGTGATTCTGCCCTGGGGGGTGGTTTCTTCTGGATGTGGAAGCTGACAATTCAAAGGCAGGAAGAAAGGTTGTACCCGTTTTTCACCAAATCCCGCTTCCCTAGCCCCGTGTGGTCACGGTCCTAGAACCAGGGTGGGCCAGGAGATACATTCCCCACCAGGGTCCCAAGGACCACCTCACACCCAAAAGAGGGAAGAAATTTCAGCTCCTGATATGGCCTCTACCTCACTCCAATCTCCTTGGGCCAGGATGGGCCGTACAGCTTGAATCCGATGTCATAATAGTGATTCTGGAGGCAGGTAGGGGTGGGAAGGATAGATTGGGAGTTTGGGATTGACATGTACACACGGCTATATTTAAAACACATAACCAACAAGGACCTACTGTATAGCACAGGGAACTCTGCTCAATATTCTGTAATAACCTAAATGGGAAAAGAATTTGAAAAAGACTAGATACAGGTGTATGTAGAACTGAATCACTTGGCTGTACACCTGAAACTAACACAACATTGTTAATCAATATAAAATATTGATACGCCAATATAAAATAAAAACGAAAAAAAAAATAGTGATTCTATTTACTGAGAGCCTATAATGGGCTAGGCCCATGTCACTCTTCATTTAGATTAGCCACTTAATCCACACAACTACTCTTTGAGGCAGGCACTCTGATTGTCCCCATTTTTCAGATGGAGACAGTGTGGTTAAATAACTTTCCGAGGTCAACAGCTATAGGCCGTGGAGCTGGGATCCATTTGCTGGCAGTCAGCCTGCAGGCTTCATACCAGCAAACCTGCACCATGATGCCTCCATATGATAGAGAAAGAAAACTCAAGTTTTTAAGCTTCAATATTCTGTATACAATAAGCTTGTCAGAACCTCAACTCTAGGTTTGTATTCGATCGTTAGGCTGTCCAAGGGTATTTAAGAATGTTGATGCAAAGGGCAAAAAATCCTAAGTGGCCTTTGGTACATCACATACCAGGGGTGACAGGGAGTTGAGCAGCAGACTTTTGATCTTAACTTGCTGGGTCAGGAAACGATAAGAAGAAAGCCTTGAAGTGGCCCTTGGTAAAACGTGTGCCTGCTTCCCGGTCCCGAGCAGGCTGCCTGCTCTGTCCGTCCCCGGAGCTGTCCTGCTTGGCCCTGGGCCTGGGCTTTCTGTTTGTCCTCTTCCGTTGTGCACAGAGCTGTCGCCCTTTGCCCACCTCTCTCTGGGCTGAATGACTCTCAAGGTCCCAGTCACCCTCACTTCCTTCTTTTCTGTTAACCTCACCTAATGATGGTGCCCTGGGGGCGGAGCTGATTCCATCGGGCACCCCGTGCCTGGATGTGTTTCCATGTGTCTTAATGGAGTGTTTCCGGAGTCCCCACTCTGTGCTGGGCTCCTTGCTGGGTGCTGGGGCCATGGCGTGAATAAGGCAGTGTTGTCATGGCCTTCATGGAGCTTCTGGTCTCAAGGAGCCAAGCATTTCACGCATGAATGAGCACTAACTTATCAGGGGAAACACGCCCTATGGATGCAGACTCCGGGGAGCCAAGTGAGCCAATAGCAGGAGGTCCTGACCTCATCTGGGAGTCAGGAAACCCTCTCTTGACACGGTATTTGAGGAGGATGTTGTGGGATCAACCGAGAGGGAAGAGGGGTGGGGGTGGGGGCAATTCCAGGAAGAGGCAAGGCCTGAGGTAGGCGGGAGCCAGGGAGCCGGGAGACTTTACAAAGGTTAGTGTGGCTTGAAGCCAGGGAGGGAGAGGCAGTGGGCGAGGAAAGGGGGGCTGGGCCAGGCCCTGCAGCATGCTGGGGGTCACAGGGCAGACTTGGGTTTTAAGCCTAAAAGCAGCGACAAGTCATCCAAGGGTTTTAAGTAGGAGGGTGATAGCATCTGATTTACATTTTTAGAAGATCACCCTGGCTTCTATGTAGAAATCAGTTGCACAGGGCGGGGGAAAGGGATGCCCGAGCAGGGCTCCACTGTAGCCGTCCAGTGAGAGAGGGTGGGCTTGATGAGGGGTGTCAGACGAGATGGAGGGGACTGGGGGGATGTAAGTTTCCACAGGCTCAAGAGAGGGTTTTTGCATATATTCTCGGTCAATAATCAATGTTTTATAAATGTCAACCATCATCATGGTTGTTATTGGTCCACGTATTTGGTTTGGAAATACATGAAGTAACATAACCTCATTTAGGGAAAGAGCATTCCAGATCAAGAGTTGGCAAACCACAGCCCATCTTGTGGGCCAAAGCTGGCCCACTGCCTGCTTTTGTAAATAAAGTTTTATTGGCACACAGCCACGCCCACTTCTTTCCCTATTGTTTATGGCTGCTTTCACCTGGCGAGTTGAGCAGTTGTAACAGAGACCACATGGCCTGCAAAGCTTAAACTACTTACAATTTTACAGAAAAGTTTGCCAGTCCCTGTTCTAGATCTTTATGTTTCCTGTTGATGAAAGCTGGATTTCTTAATACTTTCTCTCTGGCTTGGCCAGTCCTGAGAGCTATGGGCTCCTCTCTCACTTCTGCCCTTGAGGTGAAGGCAATTGCCAATCTTCCTGGGTGAAAGGAGAGCTGTAGATAAGTGCATACACTAGTTATAATTCTATGTCTTCTTGTTTTACAGAATAAGTAAAAATATAGTAGGAAGGCCACTGGCCCTGGTATTTTATTTTAGGTTGATGTTATGGGTAAACATACTTAGACTATTTTGACCAGACCCTACAAAAGTCCAAGTTGCTGGTAGGCACTTTAACAGAGGGTCTGCCCCATGGCTGCTCTCAGAAGCTCCTGGTTATCCAACAGGTGGGAAGCAGTAGCACACCTGTGTCTCACGAAGTGTTTTAACATCTTTGCCCCTAATAACAGGCAGGTGGAATGGCTCAGGTTTGAAAACATTTCTCAAAAAGAAAATGGCAGGATGGGTAGCTACCAGAGAGTTTTAAATGTCCATGTTCCATGAGGCTTAAACAAACAAAAATATATATACAAATGCATCCAATCACAGAGGTATTTTATTTGATTTTCCAAGAAGCAGTGACCTTCAACACCTATGGTCAGTGGGAAACTTTGAAGGGCAGAATCTTCAGCTTTATGTGACCATAGAAGGAATTAGAGCGGTGGCCTGGGGACAGCACAGGATTTAGAGGGGACAGAGCAGGCTTCACCACTCACTGGCTGCGTGAATTGGGGCCATTAGCAAATTCCTCCAAAACCTTAGTTTTCCCACTTGTAAAATGACGATAATGACAGCACTAACCTCATAGGGTTGTTTCAACAAATATTTATTGAATACCTACAAGGTACTAGGCATTGTCCTTGTTTTGGAGACTACAGTGTGAATAAATCAGATAATGTCCATGCTCCTGGAGCTTCCAGGGTGAGAAGAGGAATCAGTAGTGCCCAGCAGGGACAAAGTGCTGTGTAAATGAAGCTGGTACAGTCACGAAGGATTACCCATCCCACCACATCATTACCCGTCATCACCTGGACCTTGGTAGTAACCCAGGCTTCCAGGCTTGTTGCCATCTGAGAATCGTACACAAACTCAAAGCCGGACTAGGGTGAGGGAGAGGCAACCATCTCAGGTGCAAACTTTAAAGCGACCCCAGGGCTTCCCTGGTGGCGCAGTGGTTAAGAATCCGCCTGCCAGTGCAGGGGACACGGGTTCGAGCCCTGGTCTGGGAAGATCCCACATGCCGCGGAGCAACTAGGCCCGTGAGCCACAACTACTGAGCCTGCGCGTCTGGAGCCTGTGCTCCACAACAAGAGAGGCCGCGACAGTGAGAGGCCCGCACACCGCAATGAAGAGTGGCCCCTGCTTGCCACAACTAGAGAAAGCCCTCGCACAGAAACGAAAACCCAACACAGCCAAAAATAAAATAAATTAATTAATAAAAATAAATAAATAAATAAAGCGACCCCCCAAAAACTCCAATTAATGAGACATCATCAAAATAAAAATTAATGCAGGGGGCAGAGTCAAGATGGCGAACTAGGAGGACGCGGAATTTGCATCTCCTCACAACGAGGGCACCTACCAGGCACCGGTGGGGGACCACGGACACCTAAGGGGACGGGAGGACCCCCAGTGACCGGGTAGGACATGGGGCGTGGGGGGAGTGAGGGGGGAGGAGAAGTGGAGGTGGGATGGGACCAGCACCCCTGAGGGGTGGCTGGGGGAGGGGAAGGGATCCCATGCCCAAAGGGGGAAATCGGGTGACCATTGGGAGGGCAGAGGATCAAAAGGGAGCATGGCCACTTTTCCCCTGCCCACTTGGGCCCCCAGGAGCCTGCTGAGATCCCAGCCCTGATCCTCTGCCCACTGAGGCCCCCTCCAGCCATGCAGGTCCTGAGGGAGTGGGAGGGAGGGAAGAGGGAGCAAAAGTAAAGGCCGGACCTCCCGGACGGCACCCCTGAGGGGCGGCTGGGGGAGGGGAGGAGTTCCTACACCCAGCGGGACCCACCCACGGTTAGGGGCCCAGCGGGCACGGGGGAGACCCTAGGAGAGACAGTGGAGGAGGGGCATGAAGGAATGGAAGGGAACGGGGCCAGTGCTCTCCCTGTCCACTTAGGCACCGGGGACCCTGTTGGGCTCCCAGCCTAATCCCCCGCCCTCGGAGCCTCCCTCCTGCCGCGCAGAGCCCAAGCCCCGCCCCTACCCCCCCACCCAGGGCCCCACCTCTGCACTCGGAGACCCCCTCTGAGACCCCCTGCATCGTGCTGGGCCTAAACCCCACCCACACACCCGCACTCAGGGCCTTGCCTCCAAACCCCGGAACTCCACACGCCAGAGACCTTCCTTTCCACGGGCTGCCTCTCCCCTTCTGGCAGGTCCTAAGCAGAGGCCCCGCCCCACGCTCAAACATCACCTCCCACCTGCCTAGGCCCCGCCCCACCCTAAACCCCACCCCCTCCTAAGTTCCACCCTGCCTAAACTCCGCCCCCATAGCCAAGGCTTTTTTTTTTCTTTTTTCCTCTTCTAGATTGGGATTCTGTTTTACCTTGCTGATTCATTGTTGTTAGTTCTTTTATATTTTTATTTTTCCTAATATACCTTTTATTTTTCTAATTTTATTTTATTCTTTATACTTTGATAGTGATCTCTCCTTTTGGCTTGTTGCCCTCCGCCCCCCCCCCCCTTTTTTTTTTCTTTTTCTGCTGTGGTTTTATTTTACCTTATTGCAGTTGTTTCAATTATAGTTTTATTTTTCCTAATATATTTTTTATCTTTCTAATTGTATTTTGTTTTTTATTCTTTGGTATTGAAGTGCTCTTTTCCTTTCTTCCTTTTTTTTTTTTTAACCACAACATGAAACTTGCAAGATCTTGGTTCCTAGGGCAGAGGTCGGGCCTTAGCTCCTGTGGTGGGAACTCTTGAGTGCAAACCACTGGACTAACAGAGAAATTCAGACCCCAGGGAATATCATTCGGTGTAAGGCCTCCCAGAGGTCCTCATCTCAACACCAAGACCCAGCTCTATCTAACTGCCTGCAAACTTCAGTGCTGGACATCTCAGGCCAAGCAACCAGTAAGACAGGAATACAGCACCACCCATCAAAAAAAAAAAAAAAAAAGAAAGAAACGACAAAAAAATATGTTACAGACAAAGAAGCAAGGTAAAAACCTAAAAGACCAAATAAATGAAGACAAAATAGGCAACCTACCTTAAAAAGAATTCAGAGTAATGATAGTAAAGATGATCAAAAATCTCGGAAACAGAATGGAGAAAATACAAGAAACAAGGATTTAGCAAGGGTCTAGAAGAAATAAAGAGCAAACAAACAGTGATGAACAACACAATTACTGAAATTAAAAATACTCTAGAAGGAATCAGTAGCAGAATAACGGAGGCAGAAGAACGCATAAGTGAGCTGGAAGATAAAATGGTGGAAATAACTACCACAGAGCAGAATAAGCAAAAAAGAATGAAGAGAATTGAGGACAGTCTCAGAGACCTCTGGGACAACAGTAAATGCACCAACATTTGAATTATAGGGGTCCCAGAATAAGAAGAGAAAAAGAAAGGGACTGAGAAAATATTTGAAGAAACTAGAGTCGAAAACTTCCCTAACACGGGAAAGGAAATAGTCAATCAAGTCCAGGAAGCACAGAGAGTACCATACAGGATAAACCCAAAGAGAAACATGCCAAGACACATATTAATCAAACTATCAAAAATTAAATACAAAGAAAAAATATTAAAAGCAGCAAGGGAAAAGCAACAAATAACATACAAGGGAATCCCCATAAAGTTAGCAGCTGATCTTTCAGCAGAAACTCTGCAAGCCAGAAGGGAGTGGCAGGACATATTTAAAGTGATGAAAGGGAAAAACCTACAACCAAGATTAATCTACCCAGCCAGGATCTCATTCAGATTCGATGGAGAAATTAAAACCTTTACAGATAAGCAAAAGTTAAGAGAATTCAGCACCACCAAACCAGCTTTACAACAAATGCTAGAGGAACTTCTCTAGGTAGGAAGCACAAGAGAAGGACAAGACCTACAATAACAAACCTAAAACAATTAAGAAAATGTTAATAGGAACATACATATCGATAATTACCTTAAATGTAAATGGATTAAATGCTCCAACCAAAGGACATAGACTGGCTGAATGGATACAAAAACAAGACCCATGTATATGCTGTCTACAAGAGACCCACTTGAGACCTAGGGACACATAAAGACTGAAAGTGAGGGGATGGAAAAAGATATTCTAATATATACAATTACTCAGCCATGAAAAGAAACGAAATTGAGTTATTTGTAGCGAGATGGATAGACCTAGAGTCTGTCATACAGAGTGAAGTAAGTCAGAAAGAGAAAAACAAATACTGTATGCTAACACATTCATACGGAATCTAAAATAAAAAGTGGTTCTGATGAACCTAGGGGCAGAACAGGAATAAAGACGCAGACATAGAGAATGGACTTGAGGACACGGGGAGGGGGAAGGGTAAGCTTGGACGAAGTGAGAGAGTGGCATGGACATATATACACTACCAAATGTAAAATAGATAGCTAGTGGGAAGCAGCCGCATAGCACAGGGAGATCAGCTCGGTACTTTGTGACCACCTAGAGGGGTAGGATGGGCGGGGGGGAGGGAGGCGCAAGAGGGAGGGGATATGGGGATATATGTATATGTATAGCTGATTCACTTTGTTATACAGCAGAAACTAACACAACACTGTAAAGCAATTATACTCCAATAGAAATGTTAAAAAAAAATTAATGCAAAAGAATCCACGATGAATAAACCATCGAAATTTTAAACAAAGATGGAATCACCTTTGCTGAATTTTCCTTTTGCCTCAGGGTCCAAGATGGCTTGGCCCCAGCTGCACTGACTCACAGCCACAAGTCCAAGTGCATTGCTCTGCTCTTGGGTACGCACAACCCTGTCCTGGGGTGCAGGCACGTGTCCTCACTTCTTTGTGAAGCATAACCGTTAGATGGAACCCCGATGGCTGAGCGCTCCATGTTCTGAAACTCTCTTTCCCTTTCCCCTCTTTGGATGCCTCGGAAATGGAGTTTTGCTGTGTTTTGTTTTGCTTTGTCGACGTTTGCCAGAACATAAACCAGAGAACTTCCAATCGTTATTGGCTTGGCCTAGGAAAGTAAAAACACATAAATAATTTAAATGGCACCCCATCAATCTAGAGACGCAGCCTCAGAGGCCTACAGGCCGGACAGGGGCGACGTGCAGACCTCACAGTCGGGTGGGAAAGAACCCAGCCTAGAGACCTGAAGCAGAAGAGCCTTCTCCTCTCAGGTTCCCGGGCCTCCTGCGAGTCTTCCTTGTCTGTAACACACACACACTCACACTCACACACACATACACTCACACACACTCTCACACACAGACACATACACACACAGACACACAAACACACACAGATACACACACAGACACACACACACACACTCACACAGACAAACAAACACAGACACACACACATAAGATATTCACACACACACACATCCATGTTGGTTATTTAATTATTTGTGTTTGCCAGAAAATTGAAACTCACCCTTTTAGGGAGTTGAAACAACAAAAGTTGAAATGATTTGTGTCACATTGAGTATATGTATTAATGCAGAAGACTGAACAAGTAAATTGTGTGTGCATGTGTGTGTGTGTGTGTGTGTGTGTGAGAGAGAGAGAGAGAGAAAATCCTCCCAGGAGCACTGAGGACCCTGATGATGTCATCCAGTGGCTATTGCGGTGCAGACGTGGGGTTCAGGGCCGAGCCCCTCGCGGCTGCCCCAATGCCAGGGGGACAGGGAGCAGCCCCACGTGGCTGCTGACATTGGGAACAGCCCGGGCGTGGCCCGGCTTCTGAGTCACCCGGCCTGCGGACCCAGTTCACCAGAAGGGGATGGTAGGTGTCCAGCGCTTTGCTATAGATTTTGTTTCCAGGAGCGAGGCCTTCTTTGTTGCAGGTGGGAGAAAGTTCGAAACATCACGTCCAAGAAGAGCCCCATGATGATGAAGGATGGTCCAGCAGGTGAAGGGGCGGGAGGGAAGACTCAGCTTGTCTGCCTTCCCAGGGATCGAAAAGTGCACGTTAGAAATCAGTAGACGGTCGGGGTGGGCTATTCATCTCGGAAAATTACCTGTTTATCACGTGTTCATTACAGCCACTTGTGGTTTACTCTCCTGGGAGCTTTCGGTGAAAGGGATGGACGACGTGATTCCTGACTTCGGGGGGCTAATAGGATAATCGATAACTAATAGAATAATTGATTATGAAATAATGACACTGTTTGAGGACCGGTCTGTGGAATCAGTTTTTTGAATCGGCATGACCCCTTCTACACACACCGTCATTGACTGGTAGAGACGGGACTCGGAGTGGAAGGACGCTGGGCTTGGTTCGGCCAACTCTGTGACTTCAGGCTGGTGCTTCGCAAAGTGTGGCCCCTGACAGGTGGCACCGCCAGCATCACCATCATCACGGGAGCTTGTGAGAAATGCCGGTTCTCAGGCCCCACCACTGCCCTATGGAATCAGAAGCTCCAGGAGGGGGTCCAGAAGACTGTTTTAACAAGCCTTCCAAGTGGTCCTGAAACACACTCATACGTGAGGACATGGCCTTAGGCACGTGTCTTGATCTCTTTGGCCTTATTCCCTCAGCGCCCACAGTGGGAAAGGTTGCATGTCACAGTCTACGCCTTTAAGTGATGGGGATCAAGGAGGCTAATCAAAGCACCTGATAGATACTTAGGACGTCAACAAATTATCACCATAAAGAAGATGTGGTATATATACAACGGAATATTACTCAGCCATAAAAAAGAATGAAATAATGCCATTTGCAGCAGCACGGATGGACCTAGAGATCATCATACTGAGAAAGACAAATATCATATGGTATCACTTATGTGTGGAACCAAAAATTAATGAACTTATTTACAAAACAGAAACAGACTCGCAGACATAGAAAACAAACTTACGATTTCCAAAGGGGAAAAGCAGGGGGAGGGGTAAATTAGGAGTTTAGGATTAGCAGATACAATCTACTATATATAAAATAAACAACAAGGACTTACTGTATAGCACAGAGAACTATATTCAATATCTTGTAATAACTTAAAATGGAAAAGAATCTGAAAAAAAAACATATATATATATAACTGAATCACTTTGCTGTACACCTGAAACTAACGCAATGTTGTAAATCAACTATACTTCAATTAAAAAAATAACAATTATCACCAATGCAAAGTATACAGCTTAAACCAGCAACTTTTGGCAACGACTAGGGCGTTCTATTTCAGAAGAGGCCCTCATCACAGAAGACATCCCAGAGGTGCCTCCCACACAAGACCATACTTTAAACACCCACATCAGGATAATACCCATCACGCATCCTAAGCAGGGCTGGTTCAAGGGGCTCAGCAGCCCCTGAGTGGACGGGATTCCACATCTTCAGATGCACAGGCCCAGCGGGGGTGGGTGCCGGGCCAGACAGGCTGGAACATTTTTCTTCAGTTCCTGAGGAGGGAGTGGTTATAAACTCAGGAGAGAAACGTTCAGGAAGGCTTAGGAAAATTACCCTATCACCTTAGAGGCAAGTTACATGTACAATAGTGAATAGAAGAGAGGAGTTTGCTTTTTATGAGACACTGGGGAAAAGATTACACAGACAGGCCACAGAAAACCACCCCACCATTAAAACCAGAGTGTTAAATCTACAGGCACAGTGGAGTATGAAAAAAGAGGAATTTTAGGATAGAAATTCTCGAACTGATCAAATAGTCTGTTTGTAATATCAATTTCTCACATGACAGTATTTTTACTTTCTTATTGTGGCAAAATATATATAAAATTTGCCATTTTTTTCATAAACATACTTGTCTGAGTACATTTTTTTTTGTGTGGCTGTGTTGGGTCTTCGTTGCTGGGTGCGGGCTTTCTCTAGTTGTGGCTCGCGGGCTTCAGTAGTTGTGGCACGCAGGCTCAGTAGTTGTGGCTCACGAGCTCTAGAGTGCAGGCTCAGTAGTTGTGGCGCACGGGCTTAGTTGCTCCACGGCATGTGCGATCTTCCCGGACCAGGGCTCGAACCTGTGTCCCCTGCATTGGCAGGCAGATTCTTAACCCCTGCGCCACCAGGGAAGTCCCTAAATGTCACCATGTTAACCATTATAAGCGTACAGTTGAGTGGCATTAAGCACACTCACATTACTGTGCAACTATCACCACCAGCCACCTTCAGAACTTTTTCATCTTCTCCAACTGAAATCTGTACCCACTCAATACTAAGTCTCCCCCTGGCAACCACCATTCTACTTTGTCTCTATGAATCTGACAAGAGTTTGACTAGTCTAGGTACTTCACATAAGAGGAATCTTACAGTATTTACCTTCTGTGACTGGCTTATTTCAGTTATAGCATAATGTCTTCAAGTGCTTCCAGATTGTAGTGTGTGTCAGAATTCCTTCCTTCTTAAGGCTGGGAAATATTCTGCTGTATGTCTATACCACATTTTGTGTATGTGTGCATCTACCGATGGATAGTATTTATTTATTTATTTGTTTATTTATTTATTTTTTATGTATTTATTTTTGACCGTGTTGGGTCTTTGTTTCTGTGCGAGGGCTTTCTCTAGTTGCAACGAGCGGGGGCCACTCTTCATCTCGGTGCGCGGGTCTCTTCACTATCGTGGCCTCTCTTGTTGCGGAGCACAGGCTCCAGACGTGCAGGCTCAGTAGTTGTGGCTCACGGGCCTAGTTGCTCCGCGGCATGTGGGATCTTCCCAGACCAAGGCTCGAACCCGTGTCCCCTGCATTGGCAGGCAGATTCTCAACCACTGCGCCACCAGGGAAGCCCCAATGGACAGTATTTTTGACTTTCAGTCTCCTACATGCTCACTATGTGGAAAGGTGGAAAATAAATGAGGCGTCTGTAACACACTTTGCATAGCTGGAAGGGAGTCATTACCCCAGGCGGTTAGTCAGCGGGCAAGCGCATCCCAGATGCCACTGCTCACGGCTGGCTTGAGAAGCGATGGAAAAATGTGACCTAAATGTCCATTCGTATAAAAACAGATATGATCAGGGTAATGTGAATGGTGGTGTCAGCTCTTCTGTCAAGAAGCTCCCAGCAACAGCATTCTGAAATACCAGAAATAATGGCACCGTGGTATATACACTTATCTGGCAAAGGTTTACATGCACACACTGAGCCTGCGTCCACTAATAGTGATGACGGTGATACTTAGTGTCGGTGTTGATGATTCTGTTTTCAAATTAGTACTGTGTTTATTTCAGAAGAGCTACCGTCTTTCTAAGTGGTGTATAAATGCTTTTAGGATGGAAAGGTTCAAAGTGCTAAATCACTGGGGAAGGAAACAGTGCATTTTTGCTTTCTCCTTTGTTCCAAAGTCTGCCTTATTAGGGTCCTAGTAAAGAGTTAAATTTCTGTTCAACTAAAAGGGAAGTAGCCAGGAAACAGGGGCTACCAACAGGCTGACCATCAGTGGGCAATGGCTTGGATGTGTGTGTCAGTCAATAAACAAGAAGCATCACTGTCTATCGGCCTGCGCTCCTGTCTCTGAAACCTCCCCATTGCCTCTTTTGATAAGAAACAGGAGACAAGGCCCTGCTGCTCCCAGCCCTCGCTGCCCTTTGTCCCTCACACACCAGCTTCCCTCCCCGTTGGCCCCCGTTGCAGACTGAATAGGATGCAGGTGTCGTTATTCAGGGTCTGCTTACTCAGCAGAGTGGAAGGGGAGAAGAAAAGTTCAGCTCCACATGTGCAAGGAAGCAAATGGCTCTCCAGGGGGGGAGAGGAAACCCCGGCCAGCATTTGTGTAGGAAGAGCTGTGTGCTGGGGGAATATTTCATTCATGTGAGCTAGTGAGGCAGCAAAGGGGTGATTAACACATTATTCACCTCAAATCAGGAACCTAAGGGAACCAAGAGAGATGAATCCCTTTCCATCCCTCATGGGATCCCCCACAGAACAGGTCTTGTCGTTTTCCTTTGTGTCTCTATGTTTATTAATAAAGAACTGGACCGATGTAGACCTCTCAGGTGTCTTACTCACCACATCTGGGCTGAGCAGGTGAAACTATTCAGGGTTATCCCCCATCTGGGACAATTTCCAGCACATAACTCGTGGAAGTCTACACCCTTCACAAACTGACCCCACGCAGATTCCGATGCAATGCAGTGGGAATGGCACGCATCACCAATGTGGTGTCCTAGTCCCAAGAAACAAGAGTTGGAAGAACTCCTTTAGAAAAGCCCATAGTTGAAGAATGCCAAATGTCCTGCTTCACTTCGGGGGACTTGAAATTCCCACCCAGCTATGAGTCAAGACATCCCATGCTCTGTGCTTTCCTGTACACTGTTCCTTCCTGTAGAAAGTTCTTTCCTCACTTCTCCCCCTAGAGATCACTTGCTCACTGTTCAAAATGCATCCCAAACTCTCTGCTCCTCTGGGAAGTCTCCGTGAGCCTCGCCAAGCACTGAATTGTGTTATCTCCCCTGATTCCAAATCCATTTATTTATAGATACCTCTACTCTGCTGCTTAGAATCTGCTCACTGCACTGAAATTCTCTCTGTCCCTCTCTCTGTCTCTCCGTCTCTGTCTCTTTCTCAGAAGACATTGAGTATCTCTGGCCTGGGGACTAACTGCGTGCTTGGCAGAAGGTAGTTGTTGAATGAAGGAACAGTAAATCGCCATGTACATCCAGAAGGCCACGTGGAATTGCAGAGCTGGGACATAGAAGGGAACAAGGCATTAATCCACCAGCTTATCAGTTCAGTTGGCTGCCACCTGGCACAGAGCAGAGACCTGAAAAAATGGGATTTAATCAGAAGGGAGGGATCTTAGGCCTCCTAGTACCTGGGCCCTACTGCTTTCTCCACCTGCCACGCTCGGAGGAGCCTGACTGCAGTGGGGTAAGGACACGCAGTCACCGGCTTACAGGTGTTTCCAACACGTGAATGTCTGCACCACATGTTTTGGGATCTCCGGGAAGCTCAGCCATCAGACGTCATGCCGCGTTTTGTTCTCGTCTGTCCCCACCGTGGAGAATCCAGCCCTCCCCCAGCGCCTCTCAACCCCTCACTGCCACCTTCCCCGCGCAAATTCACCCCTCAGCCTGGAAGCAGGCGGTTTAGCACAGAGCAGGGAACACCTGAACCACAACAGACTTGAGCTAGAATTTCCTACTTGAGACTTCCGGTGGCCCCGCAGAGGACCGCTATTCGGGAATAATTCCGTGTTGGGCAAAGACCAGGGGGACCCCGATTTGTAAACGGGGACTCTTTCCTCAACCGCTTGAGGATGTTTGGACCCAACAACTGCTGCTTCTCCGGGGATGGGGAGGAGAGGGTCGCTGAGGACCACCGTCAGCTGGGGAGCCTTAAACAGTCGCACGTGTTGCGCACACACACCATCACGCCCACACACGCACACACACTGCACGCACGAGGAACGCGCTCACGTCACACGGGCACACGGCGCGCCGCGCACACCCCAGGGCTTCCGAGACCAGGCTGCGCTCTTCCTACAACTGGCCAGCAGGGGGCAGCATTGCGAAGGCTGGAGGACAAGGACTTCGCGTCGGAGGCGCGAGCGGAGAGGGAGGATTAATGAACCGGGCAACCTGCGTCCGGTGCGTATGTGCCAGGCCCTGCGCTGGGTGCCTCGGGGCCCGCGGTGAAGAAAACGGGGACATCTCCTGTTCCTGCCAAACCTCTCCAGAGTGGGCTTCATGCAGAGCCAGCGCGTGGCCGCCTGGCTGAGGCCGGAAGGGCAGGGGAGTCGCTGCCTTAGATGCAGGCGCTACAGGCTTGTGATGCTGGGCGAGCACGCCACCCCTGCCCCTTGCCGGGAACACGTCGTGGCCGACAGAGCAGCGTCACCCAGGAGAGCTGTAATGTGAGCCACATATGCAGGCCTCGTTGGTGACTCTCAAACAGGAGAAGCAGGTGAAACTAATTTAGTACTGTGTTCCATTTAACCCAATATACTAAAGTAGTATTTCCATGTGTAATATGCAAATACTGAGCTATTTTGCATGTGTGTTTTGAAGTCTTCAAAGCCGGGGCGTAGTTTACGCTTTTACAGTGTACGTCCCCGCGAGGACAGCACACCGCAGGGGCTTCTCCGTGTGGAGCAGGCCCGGCGGCCGTGGGAACCCGCTGGGCGCTCTCCCAAAGCCCCCCAGCCTGGGAGGAGGGACGAGGACCCGCTCTGTGCCCAAGCCCCACAGTACGAATCTGGTGTCGTTCAAGACTTGTCACCAAAATACCAGATGCCAGCCAAGCCCATTTCTTTTCCTCTTTCCCGTGTGCACCCTACCCTTCTCTCCACACACACACAGGTACACACACAAACAAATACACACAAACACGCACACAAAATGTTTGGAACCTGCAGTCGGAGTTCCCTCAGAGGTCTCTTTTATTAAAAAATACACAACAAAGGGACAGAAGGTTGGCCACTGTGGAGAACAGTATGGAGGTTCCATTAAAAACTAAAAATAGAGCTACCGTATGACCCAGCAATCCCACTCCACTCCCGGTCGTATATCCAGAAAAGATGAAAACTCTAATTTGAAAAGATACCTGCACCCCAGTGCTCATAACAGCACTATTTACAGTAGCCAAGACATGGAAGCAACCTAAGTGTCCATTGAGAGAGGAATGGATAAAGAAGATGTGGTACGTATATACCATGGAATATGACTCAGCCATAAAAAAGAATGAAGTAATGCCATTTGCAGCAACGTGGATGGACCTAGAGATGATCATACTAAGTGATGTAAGCCAGACAGAGAAAGACAAATACCATATGATATCACTCATATGTGGAATCTAAAAAATAGTACAAATGAGCTTATTTACAAAACAGAAACAGACTCACAGACATAGAAAACAAACTTTTGGTTACCAAAGGGGGAGGGAGGAGGGATAAATTAAGACTATGGGATTAACAGATACACACTACTATATGTAAAATAAACAACAAGGATTTACTGTCTAGCACAGGGAACTATATTCAATATCCTGTAATAACCTGGGAAACAAACACAGTAACTTGAAAAGATATCTGCACCCATGTTCATTGGAACATTATTTACAGTAGCCAAGATGTGGAAACAACCTAAGGGTCCATAGATGGATGAATGGAGAAAGAAACTGTAATAAATATATATATATATGGAGAGAGGTTTGGAGGAAATGCTGTTTTTAATTAGGTAATTAAATTTTCCAGATGTCTCCTCTGATGTGTGTTAGCTGACCTGGGAAATAACTCTAAACTTCCTGAACCTCTGTTGCTTCGCCTGTAAAACAGGAATAAAAATATCTGCGTACCTGGCTCGCAGGATTGTGGTGAATAAGGGTTTCGGCTTTGGCTGAAAGGGGTTCCGAACTGTGAAGGCTCTGAAGCTGCCGCCCGCCCTGTAAGCGAGGCTGTCCCGGTGTCACAGATGGCGGCAGAAGACAGAAGCGTCCTGGGTCAGGAGGAGGGGCTGCGCAGCTGTCAGCAATGGCATTTAGCGGGGCGGCAGCATTTTCTTGCCCCGGATCCAGCTCCCTAACTGCCAGTTGGCACAGGGCGGAGTGAAGAGGGCCAGGTGACACCTGCCGCGGGACAGGAGCCCTGAGCTTAGGAAACGCACGTGGTCAGAGGGGCGATCAGCCTGAGCTTGGCCCCCGAGGGAGATGGTCTTCATCCCGCTGAGCCGTCAACAAACCTGCCCTTTGCCCGGTTGACAGATACTGTCTCTGTCTTTCCAGACTGTTCATTCTGTAAACATCCTTGGAAAGCTGGTGGAGAGCAAGATCTAGAACAAGAGCAGTCAGCAGCAGGGCAGGGGCCCCACAGAGAGCTGTCCCCCGATAAAAGCGCCATGTGACGTGTAAGTACCGGGCGTCCATCTGGTGTTCTCGATGCACTGATGCTGACAATTGTCCCCTGTGAGGGGAGGGGCCGAGACGACCCCACTGTGTTGCTTATGCGGATGGGGAGCTGGGGCAGGAAGAGGTGAAGTAGTTGCCCCAGGCCGCCTGGCTACTTGGTGAATGGCCGAGTCTAACCCTGAGAAATCTGGACTCCGGGCCACTGGCAGGATGATCTCTGACGTCACTCGAGCCCCTTTCATCCCCACGACAACCTACAAGTTACAGCGCCTGGAGCACTCAGCAGTCGCTGCCCTTGGAAACTTCGGAAGCTTCCGAGGCTGAGTACCTTTGAAAACAGGTGAGAGGTGTGCTGAGTAACCGGGCTTCGTCCCGGTCATCATGCTGCAGGGGTGGCAGAGGGCTGCAAGGGCGCTCAGGACACCCAGGAGCAATCCGGACCTGGAGCCGCCCGGGCGGGGGTGCTGAGCCGGGCTGCGGGACGGGGGGCTGGTGGTCAGCCAGCTGCACTCGTGCCGGCACGGCCGCTGCTGCTCTGCCCCCCAAGGATCCGTACCCGAGGGGCAATTGCTCTGCAGTGAAGGTGGCCAGGCTCGAGAGGTCGAGTGGTCTGGCCTGAGGTCTGTCTCCGTGCTTCAACAGGCGTCGGCAAGGGGCTCTTGCCCGGGAAGGGCTCTGGCTGCGCCCCTGCTGGGAGCGGGGTGCCTGCAGGAGCCCCAGGTCCTGCCCCGTCTTCTCCGGGGCTTGTGCTCGGCCTGGCCTCTTTTCCAGGCCACAGCATGACTGCTGATGAACTTTGATTGAAGAGGGCTTTGCTAAGCTCTCCGCGTGCATTATTTTATCTGATCCTCGTGAAACCCTCTCCATGACAACATGCTGGTGTCACACAGTAAGTGACAAGACGCCTATTCGTCCAAGCCCCCGCTGGCTCTAAGGCCCGTATATGCTTTTAACGAATGGTTTGTGGTTATCTGCGTATTTTCACAGATCAAGTCCTGGTCCAGCAGCAGAATCCCTTAAGAGCCTTTCTTTCATGCCGGCCCATTGCAGCAAAGTACCTCAACCCAGATCTTAGATGAGTAGGTCTGGGGGTTCTGTTTGTGGGAAAAGCTGCCAGCCCTCCCCGCAGCCCCGAGGGATTCGATGTTCTGGACCAGCTCGCTCCTCGGCATGAGCCGACGCTGCCCTCTAGTGTCTGAACACCGGTGGGACACCTCCTGTAAGGATGCTCTGGACGGCGGCCCCCGTCATCCCTGGAACCACAGAACAGAGCCCACACCTCGGAGCCCTGAGCAGTGGGCCACTTCCCAGCGTCTGCCCACACAGACAGCCAGGCGCTGCCTGCAAATCCCAAGCATGCCTGGCCTGAGCGGGGCTGCCAGCACCCTCCAGCAGGCTCTGCTCTACGGAAGGGATTTTTTCACTGGTGGGGATTTTGGGACACCCTTTGCCACAGTCGGTCATCCCTGAAGGCGTTTATCCCAACGGCCAAGGGCCAGTGTTGATATTTGGCTGGGATGCCAACTCGGATTCCATGACCCTCAAATGTTCTGTATTTCCTAGTCTCTCCCAAGTGACCATCCCTTTAGAAACCAAGGATATTTCCAAAGACATGAGTCTGAGCACTAAGAAACACAGCCGCTCCTTGTGTGAGGCTTTTGGAGAATGCACAAAAAGCAGAGATGCCTCGAATGATTTTTAGCCTTTGAAGAAGTGTCAGAGGAAGGCTCTGAGGTCAACTTGACCCTCAGGTATAAACCGGGTGGGTGAGAGGTGAGATATCCCAAGGCACCCAGCCCAGGTCAATCTAGCACTGATGGTTGCCAGGCAGGCATAGGGTCAAAGGGCAGAGAGCCAATCTCTTGAGCACACACCCTCTCCGGGTGATTCTTGATATCCCTGAAGGCCCTGACCTCAGGCATTTGCAAGTTATAAAAATTCGTGGATGCCTTGAGAGCACACGATTCTCCCTGTAAATGCAGCAGCATATAATGAACAATGGAATTTGCCCGTGTCCCAGTCAGCAGCTTTGTCACTGTCACGCTGTGTTAACAAGCAACCAAGAACATTTCAAGAACATACACAGTAAGCATTGGTTTCTCACTCACACTTCCGTGGGTCAGCTGAGATGACCCTATTTCAAGCTACAGGTCTTTGGATTGACTGGGGTAAGAATGCCATTCATTTTTCCAGAATGAGGGGCTGCTGGGGTGTACTTTCATGGCAATGGGAGTAATCCAAACATCACATCCTGTGGACCCCAATGTGCCTTTGAACTAATTGGTGGGTGGAACACACAGAGCTGTGTGGAGGCCCATGCTGGGCTGGCTCCCTGGTCAGTGATGTACTGAGACCCACCAGCTTCAAACCGGAGGATTTATGTGCAGCCTCAGAAAAATGATCAATTGCCACTTTTCATAAATATCACTCAAGAACAGACAAAACTGTGTAACCAACTTGGCAAAGGCTGAGGAGTGGCCCAACTTCCTAGGACTGGGAGTCTCCACCCAGGCAGGCGCTCGCTGTTGCCATTGTGGGGTTGCCTGTGGAGATGGCCGCTCGGTGGGAATCCTGGTTCTGACCTCAGAGCTCACTCGAAGCAGGTGGCCCAGTGGAGATTCTTCGATAAGCCATGAGCAAGGCATATTGAAGAAACCTGCCCCAGACAACCACCTGTTATTTTCATAAGAAGATGTTTTCTCTCTATTGCATGTGATGGCGGGATCTAGGCAATGATTCTGTGACTTGAAACGTCTCTGGATAAAGAAAAAAATGAACCCCTTCACAGACACCATCCATCGGAGGTACCCAAACTTAATAAAGATGATCTATTGTAAATGAAATAAATTCTGCAAACTTTAGCTTGTTATCCTTCATAGTACAGTCTTATGTATGTGGATTGTATCTGAACCAGATATGATATGGGCATGATTATAACTTTGACAGGGGACCCTCTGAGAGTAACAGACATTTATGATAAAGGGAGTCATTTTAAAATATTGGTATAACCTGTGTGGCACAGTATTGGTGTGACTCAAACACAGTGTTCTGTCCAAGTTCATCCATGTAGGGCTTCCCAAAGCAAAGTAACTCTCCTGACAGCTTGTATACAAAAAAGGCAGACCCTATGGTAAAATTACAAAACTCTCAAAATGAATCCTCCCAGGACCCATCTTACATTTCTTATTCTTTCCCCAATAGCCATCATAAGTTCCCCTTTTGCTTTCACTTGTAACAGAACTCTGATTATATTCAGATTCATAATGGTGTCCAATTTAAAGGATTACATTTCCCAGCCTCCCTTGCAGCTAGTTTGACCATGTGACTAAGTTCCAGCAAATGGAGTAAAAGCAGAAGAGTGTAGGACTTCCTGGAATTCTCTTTAAAGGAGGCTAACCTACCTGGGAGGAGAAGTCTTCCTCTTGTCAGCTACCTGCAAAGTGTCCGAGATGGCTGGCACTCTGGCAGCTGTCTTGGACCATGAGTTTACCTCGAGGATGGAAGCCACCATGTGAGGATGCTGGAACAGAAAGACGTAAGGAGCCTGGCTCCCCAGTTGCCATGGAGCTGAGACGCTAGCCCTGGACTGCCTGCCTCTGAACTCCATGGAAGTGTGAGAGACGTAAGCTTTTATCTCATTTAAGCTACCGTTGTTTCCAATTCTCTGACATAAGCAGCTGAGCCTGATTCTAACAGATGCATTCAGTATGCTAAGATGTTACCTTTGAATTTCCTGACTAACTGGAGGATCATTCTCTCATCCTCCTGGGATGAAGCAAGCTAAGATGAACAGCATGCACTTTGGGGTAAAGAAGTAGGTTTAAACCCCTCCCCTGCTGCGAGCTGCATCTGTAAGCAATTATTTGTCTTCTCTGTACCTGTTTGTCTTTTGTAAAGCATTGTACATTAAATTAATGCTATAACCTACCTGGCACACAGTAGGGACCCAGTGATGTTGGTTTCCTTGTTTTCCTCCATCCCCATGTTGAGCATTTAATTTTAAATACTCCACGTAAATGGAGTACATGGAAGAAACTCCATGTAAATGCACATTTGGGTTTGTTTCTACACGAGCTGACCCTGCTGTGATAACCTTTGAAACTCCAGTGGGGTGAGGCGGGGTCAAAACAACCACAGTTAATGCAGCAGGAAGCACAGGACAGAAGGAGGAACCACGAGAAGGAACAGCAAATAGAGCCTCTATGTGATCCGGCACAAACCTCTGCCTCAAAGAAGAGCTGAGCTCTCCTGCTGAATCCAGACGAAACACCTACTGGGCCTGGAAGGAATAATGCTCAGTTTTCCACGGAGCTGTTGTCCCCCAAATGCTGAGCGATGGGACGACCGACAGCATTTCCAGCCTGTGAAATACAAGCTGAGCATCTGGGGGGAGATTTATGCTCGGGGCAGAAGCAGAAAGGCCGACTTAGCTGGTGAGACACAACTTCTCCCAACCTGCGTGCACTGAACTCGTGAGAAAAGAAGGCTACTCAGGCACTGCAGACTAATGCCTTGGACTGACTGCCAGGCTCATAAACATCCCGGTGCCCCGCTCTAACCTAAGAAAAATGTTTGGGAGAATTCAATGTTGTCAGTCCCTTGGCTGGTCCGTAACTATGGCAGCAGAGAGAGAAGCATGATAAGTTATTGGAAGGGGGAAGTGGACCACCCCGGTGAAAGAATAAGTCATGGCAGGGCTCCCTACCCCAGCAATGACCCGGTTCTCTGTCATGCACAGCCGTAATTTTCAAATTATTTTACTCTTGGACCGTTCTGGCAGGGCAAAAGACCCTATGGACTTCCAATTTTGCCAAAAAATAGTTATATCATCTTAGAGTTGGAAGAAACCAGCTAATTTAATTCAATCCCTTTTCTCCACTTGTGAAGTGTTTCCAGGTGGGTAGAGGAGGTGGCCTCAGTCACAGAGGGTTTATGCAGAGCCAGGCCCAGGACTGGGCCCCCGATTCCTGGCTTGCGTGTTTCATCTCATAGCATTAATTTGGTCAAGGGACTTCTTTTTCAGTTAGGTTCTAATATGTGCCTTGAATTACCAGCTGGCTGGGAATAGCTCTTATTTTAAAACCCGCATCTTAACATGATCTGAAATTTCAGGCTACCGAGAGGGCACTGGAGCTCTTGAGCTTTGAGGCCCACACACGTGGAGCCAGGAAAGAATGAGGGCAACGGTCTGAAAAGCTAATGGGAAAGAGGAAAAAAGAACCACACCTTCTTACAACTCAGAAACAACAGCTTAGCAGTTTACTGGGCTGCTAGAAACACACTGAGAGCCCGATGGGGTACCGAATTTGCATCTACCCCCAGAACCGCGATACTGAAAACAAGGCAGTAAATCCCTGAAGGACCAAGGCCTGGATTTGAAAACCTTCTGTCCGCTTCCCGTGAGTTGCAGGTCTTCGTGCATTTCCGTGCACTGAACACCCATCACGGGTCAGGCAGGGGCTTTTTCATACACCTGATTATTATGTTCAAGGGGTAACAGAGGCAGACGGGGAAACAGAAGTCAGGGAAGGGGCGTGTGCAAGGCCACACGGTTAGGGGTGGAGCCAAAATACAAACTCAGTCCCCAGACCGACTCCAGGCCTCTTCCCACCTTGTGGAAGATGCAGAGGGGAGCTGGAACACCCAGGAGGTGCTCGGTGGGGACCAGAGGTGCCCCAACTCCCTGGGCCCCGTGTCCCTGCATCACCGCCCCCATCTGAGCTGCCCCCCTGCAGCCTGCTGCCCTCCAGGGGCCAGCCTTTAAGGCTTATGGGGCAGCTCTCACCCCCAAGGCCAAAGCCAACAAACGCAGGTACTTGCAAGCGAAGTCTTTATTTGGAATACGTGTCACCGAGCGGGTCAACCATCCCGAAATAGCCAGTATTTACATCTCGCGCAGAGAAACACAAGAAGAGCCCCTTGAAGGCAGTCAGCTGAGCTCTGCCGGGGCCACTCGTCTCCCCCGCTTCACCTCTCCCCAGTCAGGGTCTCGGGGGCAGCCTGATGGGGGCCGCGACCGCGGCTGGGAATCGGCCGTGACCCGCTACGTCTTTTCCTGGGACCCTCTCTACCCGCCTTACTATGTTAATACATTATACCGGTGCCCCAAGAAATGATGGGGTCACGGGGCGCCGCCTTCACCAAATGCCCCGCGTTTCCGTCTGTCCCGCTTTGTGTCTTGAGGGCTTCGGCGCAGCTTTGCGCAGGCCGGGCGCGGGGCTGACTTCCATCGCGCGCACGCGACGCTTCTCCCCGGGCTGCTCTGGCTTCCCTGCCGAACGCACCTGCACTTGGACTGGCCTTTTGTCTCCCTCGGGCCCCTCGACGCTGGCCCTGCTGTGCGTGGGACGAGGGGCCGGAGACGGGGTTGTGGGCTGCCCAGCGGAGCGGGCTCGCCTCGAGCGGGGGGGCTCCCTCTCCACCCCCAGTCAAGGCCCTGGGACGAAGCGCTCGACGACCTGGACTTGCCGGAGGTTCAAGTCCAGTCGCTGAGCAGAGCCCACAGAACAAGGAGCTCCCTGCCCTGTGCAGTGAACGCCGCCGCGATGGGGCTCTCAACAGCCACGGGCGGGGGCTCTGCAGGCGCTCTGCCCCGTCCCTCGCGGCCCGCGGACCCGAGACTCCCCCGGGGAGCTGTGAGCTGGGCCCCGTCAACCTTTGCCAGAGGCTGAATTATAGTCTTCACCACTCCCCACACCCCCCTTTTCTTTTTAAAACAAAACATGCAGGCTGGGGGACCATTCTATCTTTCATGTTATTTTATCATCTCCCCCTTCTTGGCTTGGCGGGTCCCCAAGTGGACCAACCCACGCTCCTGGCAAAGGACCTCCCACCAGGCAGACTCTTAAAGGTCACTTGGAATCTGTCTCTTAAACCCTGTCCTGAGAAGCAACTCTCCTCCCACACACAGATGTACAGAATCTGCAGTTCAAAACAAAATAAGAAGAAAATGCGAAAATCCCCCAGGCCTGCAATAGCTTCAGCTTCAGAAACACAGTCCCACCCTTCACTCCATCCCTGGAGCACCAGCTCCTGTGCGCACGTGGACCTGGCGGAACAAAGACAGTCCCAGCAGTAAAGTAACTGCGTACAAGTCTCTAAGCCCAGATCTTCAGAGAGGGATTCTGCTGTACTGGTCACTTACTAGGAGATGTTAGCCTGACACTGAATTGTGTATAATTTAGTCATTTTAAAACAAAACAAAAGAATAGCCAAAACACACAAACAGAATCTTGGAGGGTCACGGATGAGATGGTGGGTTAATCTTATCTTCCATCAGCCCTTTTTGCTCAGAGCTGGGAAGGAGTCGTGTCAACACAGGACCAGATTCATCACTTTTCCCCAGAAGGCCTAAACCAAGGTGCTATCAGAGCAGGTCATTTCACTGCTGTAAAAAGCGGTCGGTGTCTAGTTTCAGTCATTTGAGTTCAAACACTCGGACTTCCATTAACGACAGACAGTCCTTCACCAACAGTCACGTGGAAAAAAAAAAGATCTACTGAGAATTTCCTCATGAATCAAACCTCAACCTACAACTCTCAGAAGGAAGCCAGGATCTCAGAGAGCACATACATTTTTAAGGGAGTTTTAAAAAAGGAACCCAAATAGTTAACGTACAACGTGGAAAAGGATTCTGAAGGTGCAACCAGGGGCTGTGCATCCTTAGGTATTTTCTGTGGTCTGCAGAAACGGAAGGTTCAAAACGATACTAAAGATATTTGGTTTTCAATCATTCAGAAATTTTCTTCAAAGAAAGGTAATTACAGCTATATTAACATTTTCCCTTTCTTTTGCAAATCGAGAAATACAAATACATTTCAAATGTGATCCCTCATATAATTTTTTTAGTCCAAACAGCCAAAATTAGAACTTTTGATTTTATAAGCCACCAATTATTAAACACTAATAGTAAGTCATCTGAATGAGAAAAAGAATGACAAACACAAAATATGAAAACTTCTTTTCCAGCCACAAATGATAACAGAGGGTTGTGTGTGTATAAGAAACAGAAATAATAAAAGAATAATCAGCTGAGCTCCAAAACCCCTGGAAAAGCTATTTTTGATTAGAGACTGTATTATTTACCTCAGAATATGCAAGTTTAAAAGCCACATTTTCAAAGTTACCATCCCCACCCCCGGAAGACTTATGTACAGGCTGGAATCCAGAAATTAAGGTTAGAAGTATAAATACCGATAACTTCCACTACATTTTCAGAACGCTTTCAGAATGCTATGATACAACAATTTAGAAGAAAGGAAGAGTGTCGCAGTTTGGTTGGTTTGTGATATACATAAGGTTCGGTAATTTCTTCCCTTTAGGGTCCTTCTCTTTCTCTCAAGGAATAAGCTGTAATTGGATTCTTTGGGTTCAGAGAAGTGTTAGATGGGACCAACAAAATGTAAGGGGAAGTCAGAACCGTTAAGATGTATGTACATGGATGATAAATGCATGTGTCTATGTGCATACGTATATACACACATGCCCTCCTTCATCTGCACTTAACAGGAATGCACACCCCACGAGGACCCCCAGGAGCCGCCCTCACTGAGTGCTACCAGATGACCCCCGTGGTTCACCAACTACAGCAGAGTCAAGCGGCCTCTTCCCCACGACATCTTTCCTGGGAAAAACAGTTTCAGCCATTCCTGGCAGAGGCCTGGCCCGTCATCCCCGGGTGTTGTAAGATGCAGAGAATCCTCTAATTTCACAGGAACCAAAATCTGGAAAGGAGTGACTCTGAGTAACAGGTAAGAACCAAGGCTGCGGAGAAGTGTGTTTGAAAAGACTTTTCAGAACTGCTTGGATTCTGTGTTGTTTATTACCATCCAAATACATGAAGTTCTGATGAAATAAAATCATAAGGTACAGATAAAAACAGGCCATGAAAGCCCAGAGTCATTTTAGGGCCAAACTGCAGACCACCCAATAGTTCACATTTTAGGAATTTGAAATGCCTAAAAATAGATAAGGTGGTTTCTGAAAAAGAGAGAGAGAGAAGGAAAGAAGAAAGAAAAAAAAAAGGAGAGGAAAAGGAGGGAGGGAGGAGACAAGAAACCACTCAGGAAATGTTAGCTCACAAGAACGCCCGACTTAGAAAGAAGTGACAAATGCATAAAAAATGCATAAACTTTGTGCAGGTTAATGCAATAGTAAACAGTAGAATACATAGGCCTCATAATACTTTTGTAATGGCATACATATAATGTCTCTAGCACTTTTGAAAACTATGCAGACGCTAATTAAGGATGATTCTAGATAAAAATACATATTTCTTTAAAGGGGCGGGGTGGGAGGAGGGGAAGTATGGTCTCAGGGCGGATCCCCACAGACGTACAAAGATGAAACTATGTTTTTTGGTAATTCTAGTGGATATGGCAGCAAAAATTTGTCGTAAGGATGTTGGCTGGTTTTAAGAGGGTTATTTCCAAATATAACCGTACAGCTCTATTTGTAAAAAAATCTTTGTGAAAAGTTAATTTTATTAACCCTGAAAAATGCCTATACTGACATCTCTTTCTAAGATAAACTAAAAGTAGCAGAGTTGTGAACGGGTAAGGGCTATATGCTTTAAAGCAAATGTGAACCCTCTTTGGGTTCCTCTCACACAAAGGGATACAGACTCTTAAATACAATAAACTTCCTTAAAAATCTGCCACCTAACAATTGTTTACATCATAGAAAAATAGCATTTTTGTAAAAAGAAATATAGTCACTTTGTTAAAATGGTCTATTTTAAACCAGCAATTATTTTTCATATAAAGAATTTCTAAACATCCATACAGGAAATAAAAATAGATAATACTGAGTGCAAAGCAGACAACATCATGTTTGCAAACGATCAAAGTATCTCATTGCCAGATAAATAACACTCTTAGTTCATTATGGTACAAGTTTTAATCTTTCGGGAACTTAAAAGCTACAGCTTTATTCTCTGATGGCAAGTTACTTATACGTAAAGTGACTTCAGCAGAAGGCCAGACTGATGAGAAATGGATCATACATATGCGTTCACATTTCCCCAGAACTCAAAGTGCTGACACACTAGCAATGGCCTACATCCCAAACTCCGTGACATGAGCGTGGACCGCAGGCCACGGGGAAGCGAAGGGGGATTTGCGACATTCACGGTCCTTTTAAAATCATTCATCATATCATCCACGTTTGAGTTTTCACATACAGCCAGATTAACACCAAACTCTTTACCAGCTTGGCTAAACCCATCATTAAGGAGGGTCTTTGTGACTCTTTTCTAAATATAGGTATTAACTCTTCGTGCTATAAAAACAGATGGTTTCAACGAACTACTGCTTTACTTCCACAGAGTGACTCTTTAGGGCTGATGAGTTTCCTGGCGGCAGTGGGGACAGGATATCACAGCGAGGGTCCCAGCTTCCTCCAGGGCGGCGGGGCTGAGGCCAGCTCGGAGATCACTCCGTTAGCAGACGACACAGCCCCGCACCCCACTGGCACGTCATCACACCCTCTCCACCCTGCTAGGGTCGTACGAGTCTGCAAAAAAGAAAACAAAAGACAAGTAGCGGTATATTCAACTGGTCTGTTGTCTGTTTAATCCTCAGACCAGAAATAAATATGTTTAGGGAACCAAGTCCACACGGGTAGAAACGTTCATTTTCAGACACCTCACCCATCTTATTGGTATTTTTCACTACGGAGTAAAAAGCTATCTAAACAGTCTAAAGGCTGTTTTAAAGGGACGTGTATGACCACTATCTAATCACAGATGGAAAAATGGGAGTTGCTTAGTATTTTGATGGTCCCTTCCTGTTGTTCCCAGTGGAGCGTAATTAACTTTAAATGCAACTCTTGTAAAGCAGCAGTGACGCTCTTAGCTGACGGTAAAGAGGATATTGCGTGTGCGTGTAAATTACGACTCTAAGGAAACCTTGCTGCAGAATGCGTGTCTTTGTGATCAGTGATGTCCCAGAAGGGCCTGAGGACCCTGAGACCCTGAGAGCTGGGCTGGCAATGACAGGGCTCCTGTCTGTGGCCCGACAGCCGGCAGCAGGCCCTGGGAGTCTGGGCTGCCACGCTGATCCGTTCTACAGGCACACACACTGGGCCCAGGTGGCCTGGGTTTCCGAAACGGGACACCACACAAAAGAACAACAGTCCTAGACCGTCATTAGGGCTGTGGCTAGGCCCTCGGGGGCCACAGATCTCTGGGGTCCAGGCAAACCTGAGGCTTACGCGTGTGGCTCCCATGGTCAGAATTTCCTGCCACGGCAGCTCAAACGGTTCCTAAGTTCTCAAGAGAAAACATGTAGGAAACCTGGAGGGGTGGTACAATTCGGCAGTTACTACAGCTGTTGCAGAGCCATCTCTTCCCAAAGCCTCTGGACCACGTGCATCCTGGAGGCCGCACGGAGGCCCACCCCTCTGGCAGCAAAATGTTTCGCCGCCTCCTCCGAACACCTTCTCGACGGCCCACGATGTGTTTACGACAAGACACCACAACCGCGATGACTAAGGCAGCGTGTGTCGCACTCGAGCCGCACGCCACAAGCCAGACAGGGCAGGCTCTTCCTGTGGGAAGCAGTCTGCTGCTCTATAAACATCTACTGCACCAAGTGCCCCTCGGGCGGGAAGCAAGCAGAGCTCCTGATGAGTCAGCCACCTTCCGAGGGTCCACGCTTCACACCCACCGTGACAGCGTGGGGTGGCAGCTGAGCCTACATCTCTGTGCTCAATCGGCCTCATCTTATGTGGATTCGGAGGGACCCCCTGTGAGCAAAGATGCCCTTTTCTCCGCTGAGAATGAGGCGGGCGGGCTCACTGCCGGCAGCAGAGAGGCCTGGAGAGGCTGTGTGTCTATTAAGCCTCCAGTGACACAGCCCCGGGGCCCCGAGCAGCCCACCCGAGGGCAGGTGCACGGAGAGGCCTCCACAGGACATGCCTGCTCCCTGACCGCCACTGCGGAAGCTGAGGGCCCAGAGACAGGGGGCCACGGAGAGATTTCTGTAGAACAAGGGGCTCCTTCTTCAGATCATGGGGGGTCGAGGTCCAATAAAAATATAACGTGAGCCACAGCACGTTATTTTAAAGTTTTCAGTAGCCGTGTTAAAGCAAACAAAAGGAAATAGGTGAAATTAATTTCAATGATGTATTTTATTTCACCAGATAAATCCAAAAGGTTATCATTTCAAAAGGTGATCAATATAAAAATTGAGAAGTTTTAGATTTTGGGGGTGAATGTCTTTGAACTCTGGCGTGTGTTTTACGCTTACAGCACACCTCAATGTGGACAGGCCACATTTCAAGTACTCAGGAGCCATGTGTGACCAGGGGCTACCACACCGGCCGGCAGAGGTCCAGAGAACAGAGAAGTCATTACCCTCAGTATTTGGAATCCTGGTTCCCATGGGCACCATTTCAGGTGAAGACAAATCACTAAGGCCCGCCCTCGTGGGTGTTCGAGTAGGAACACCCTCAAAAGCTATTGCCCTTGAGGATGTGCTGACGCCCGGCCTTCTAACGGCATTATTTGGCATCATTAAACTGCCTCAGGTTCCCCACCGCGGGCCCATGCAGACAGGCTCCCCCCACTCTTCTCCTGAACTTCTATTAGGAGAGCAGCCAGCAGAGGCTGATGGGACCAGTAGGACCTGATGTGCCAGGATTACACTTCTGACCTGGAACGTAATCCATCCAGCAGAGATGGATTCTATGACCTGAATTAGTTTCGAGCTGCTGACTTCTTAGCTAGAGTCCAAAAAACCACTAAAAAATGTTCACTGAAATGACCATCTTTAAGCTGAAAAAGTCTTTATGACACAATGGGTACACAACACAGATAATAAGGTTCTAGAAGCGTGTGTGTGTGTGCGTGTGTGTGTGTGTGTGTGTGTGTGTTGTTACAGATATACACGGTATAATCTTGTTGGAAAATTCCAGAACAGAATCTGAATTTAAGCGGCCTGTGAGTTCAGGGGCAGTGAAGGGGGTCCGGTGCACTGGGGTGACAGAGGCAGGGGTTGGGCGGGGACGGAGATGATGACTCTTGTGCCTAAAATGATAAAATACATCAAAAGGAAAGAGCCCAAAAGCTTACGAGCAACAAGCCTTTACTATGTCAATCAAAGGCCTCTCAGAAGGACTGGCTTTGAATACTGAGGCCTGGCGACCATCACCTGAAAGGCTGACGGGGTCACCTGAGCCGCTGCACGTGCGCGAAATCGCCCCTGTGGGTCGTGCTATGCAGCCAGTTCAGGAAGCTCGAGGTAACTATCACCACGAGGAGCTCTCTGCCTTCAGATTTCTGGTCATCTTGTTGTGCATCAATAACAAATGCACCAGATGGAGAGACAAAAAAGTAATCAAAGTCTCGAACTGTTGGAAACTATGGTTAAAAAATATAATAATAAAGTCATGGGGGTGGGGTGGAGTTTGAATGGCTGGCTAAAACGAAAATCAACATTACCTAGGTGATTACAGACACCCATCTGGCCCCATTCACGTGTCAAAAGGTCAGGCTACGAATTGAGGGAGTACTGAATTGAACTAGAAATTTTTTGTAACAACATATTCCCCGAAATAGGTGGCCATGGACAGAGGCATAGCGATCTTTACAAACCGGTGTTTTCCTTATAACAGGATGTGTCTTACTTTAAAATCCTTATAATTCTCAGGAGCACTGACAAAATCATCCTGATTTTATAGATGAAGAAACGCACTTTAAAAGCCTGTGACGATGTCCTTTTAACCAGCACTTTAAAGCCAGGGGGCCTATTTTTGGTGGGGGGAGAGGGTCTCATGCTGCAGCCTGACAAATCCCAATGGCTCACAGAATAGGCCATGGAGTACTTTCCACCGTAACGGCAAAGGCTCCGCATTCCTGGTATTCTCTTCTGCAGCAAAGACCAACTTTGTCAACTCAGATGACCCAAGAGGGCGCTGACAAATGAGTTCTTTCGATCATGGATGCTGCGTGAGGGTGGGAGCAATGTTGGCTCGTAAGAATCACTCTGCATTTGCGGGAAAACTGAAAACGTGCCAAGGAGGTTTTTTTGTTTAACCGAAGTTTCGGGACTCTTCCAGCTGAAACCAGTGATCTTCTCCGTCTCCTTTTAAACCCTTGGATTTCAAAACAGGAAGCAGAGCAGCGAGGGTTGGGGGCCACCCGGTCGGGGCAGCTAGTCAGATGGGAGGGCCTGGCTGATGAGGCCGGGCTGGGGTCAGGGTCCGGGGACAGCACCGGAACTCTGAGGAAGGGGCGCGCTTCAGCCTTCCAGCAGAAGGGGCCCTTCTAGTCGGTAGTTTACGATGTGGACTTTGAATTTCCTCTAATCATGTCTAGGGTATATAATTGATAATCCCCAGCGCCTGAAATAGAGATGCCTGAAACAGAGACGCCAAGGGCTCTCTCGCCTGTTCATGTCAGAGCCGAGAGGGTGAACAGGTGTTTGGGGGCGTCACTGTCGCTGTCATGGGAACCTGCCTTGTGGTTCTACATGCTGAAGAAGGCTCAGGGGACACGTGAAGGTGAGAGGATGCAGGACTCACGGGCCTGCAGGATGCTGCGGCCAGAGCCAGCTCCCCTGGGTCTCAGCCATCGGAGCTCAGGGGCTGGAAGAAAGAGGGTTGGCGGGAGAACTTCCAGGGGTAGGTGGGTACTGAGAAAAGCAAACTGCTAATTCTGTCTAGACCTCTCAAGTCTTATGAATGGTGTGGTGGTGAAAACAGATAAAAATGGGGACAAAGGATTCTGCAAGAATCACGGGGCAGGGAGTTTATTGAATCGACTGGTACGTCTTTTCCCATTAGGTTAATAGAGCAACGAGGGTTATCTGGGTGAATGGCTATTATTTGGGAAGAGAATACAGAGTACAAATGCCATGGTCTCCTACGAGACTGGTCAAGGGGCCTGCACTAAAGCTGGAATACTTTACTGATGGACCTCTTCACAGTTAGGGGCCCCCAAGGTTGTTTATGTCTGGAATTTTACCTAGTTGCTTACACAGATAATTTCTATCAAGACTGGATCATTTAAAATACACTATAAGATCTCGCTTTTTAAGGAAAGCTTCTGGATGATTCTTGGTAAAATGAAGACTCTTTTGGCCCCTAATGCACAGGGTCAATTGCACCTTTTCTGAATCTGCAGGTGTCAGCATCCACCAACCTTGTGTTCTGATGCTCTCGGGACGTCAAATGAACACTGAACGCGCCCGCCCGCCTGCCCGATCCTCACCTGGGCACCAGAAGTCCTGACCGCCGTTCTCCTCCCTTTGTGCTGTCGGATGCCCGTCTTCCTCCAGCGGGAGGGCACCCCTGGGGTCAGAGAGCTTGTGCCTGGCGCTCAGAGCCCCCGGGCCTCCCGGCCGCGCCCCGGGGCCCCTCTCGGCCTTCGGCTCCTCGGCCTCTTCCGCAGCGTCCGCGCCCCGCGAGGTCAGGAGCCTCAACCGAGAAACAGAGCTCACCTCCTTCATCCTCATCAGGCGGTCGGGGTCTGCCCTCCGCGGGGGGGACGCCAGTTTCTCCTGTAAACTTTCAATCACTTTGGACGTGCTTCGGAGCCTCTTCTCTGAGGCTGCCAAATTTGGGGTCCTTTCTATAAAATGGAACAAGGTGGACCTGAAGGGTGGCTTTGTCTCCCCGTCCTTGGGATGGAAGGGCTGGCACTCCTGGGGGCGGGGCTGAGGCTCAGGGGCCGTGCTGGGGACGGCCCCGTCCACGCCCGCGGGCTCGGAGGCCCGGGGAGCCTGCCGGGCGCTGGCCCCTTCTCCCACAAACAGAGGGCTTTCGGTCCAGCCGCACCTCCTCCTGCTGTAGAAGGCGTCGGCGGACGCGGCGGGGTCACACCGCTGGGCTGGGCCGGCCGCTGCCTCCTGCCTGGGGGCCTCAAGCCTGCGGGCACCTCCGTCGGGCTCGGGGTCTTGGCTCTGCCCTGTCCTTCGGGCGCCTGGCAGCAGGGACTCCACGGCCACCTCAATGCCCAGGATCCTGGCAGCCCTGGCTTGGAGAGACTCGTTTGGGGGTATTTCTACTGCACTGGCTTCCCCCGGAGACCCCGTAAACTGGCCGGCGCTCTGCTCCTGCCCCGGCGTCAGCCCCACAGACCTCAAGTCTGGCGCCGACAGGCCTCGGGGTTTGCCAGCCAGAGAGAGGGGGGCCCCCGTGGCCCCTTGCTCCCCACCGCCCGCCGTGGGTGCGCTGGCTGCGCTCAGCTCCGCAGCAGCGAGCCCGCCGCGGAGCTCCCGACTCGGCGGGGGCGCCCTCGGTTCCGCTGGATCGCGCGGGGGCCCCGCTCCGGCATCGCTCGGCCCGGAAGACGCTGCTCGTCTCGCAGGCCTCGGGCTGACGGCCGGCTCGGGCACCCCGGCCTCGACCTCCCGGTCCCCCTCCTCCGCCATCCAGCTCCCGGGGGGCGACGGCCCCGCGGGGCGTCCGCTGCCTTCTGCCTGCCGGGGCCCGGGGGACCGAGGCCTCGTCCCCTCACCCCAGGTCTCGGGCTTGCCCTTGACGCTGCCCGGCCTGGGCTCCGGGTCCTCGGGTGCCCTGCCCTCCGGGAGGCCTGGGCGCTCGGGCGCGGGCTGGGCACGGCCTCCCCAGGGCGGCTCTGTCTCACTGTCCTCGCTGCCGCTGCCGTCCCTGCTCCCTTCCTCCTCCTGAAGCTCCTTGTTGAAACTTTCCAACTGGCTGATCAAGTCCCAGGGGCGGCGACTAACGGGCTTCAGGAGGAACTGCCCGAACGGCTGTCTACTGTTGCAGGGGCCTGTGGTCGCCCCCTTGACCACCTCGGCCCTGGGCACCGGGCTGCCTCCGCGGCCACGGCCGTCCACGCGTGGCTCACCCGGGCTGGGGGCCTGGTTCCTGGACGAGGAAGACCCTGAGAAGGCGCTGCCGCTGCACGGGCTGAGGGGCCCCCCTTGGCCTTTCGGGGAAGGAGCCCCGGGCCTCTGGCTCTGGTCACTGGACGCCAGCGCCACGTGCATCTGAGCCCCGAAGGCGTCCAAACATCTTGGAGGCAGCGCGGCGTCGGGGGACCCTCCCCGCATCTCCCCGGGGAGGGGCCGCGGGCTTTGGGATTCCTGGGCGAAGCTGGTCTGCGTCTGCTGGTCTCTGTACTGCTGCCCGGGCCACGAGCCAGGACACGCGAGCGCTCGGTGCTTCGCAGGCTGTGGGAACCTGGGGCCGTCGGTTGGCTGGTCTCCTCCGGGGCCCCCCGGGTCTGGTTCCCAGAGCTCCGTCCTCCCGGTCATGCCACCCGTGAGCGCCTGCAGCTCCAGATCGGTGGAGGACAAGCTCAGCAGGCTCTGCTCTGGCAGAGCCGCGCTCTTCTCGGGCCCAGGCCTCTTATCCGCGCTCTGTTTCAAGTCATTGTTGTTCGTATCTGTAGCTGGCAGATGTGATTCTGACTTAACTGGGATGGAAACCAAACAAAATATCGTCTCGCTCATTTTTTTCTTTGAACTTTTCTTGGTTTGCAGCCCAGCTTCGAACTTTCTGAGCTGGGTTTGTGTCTCGCAGGTACCCTCGCCCTGGGGGCTCGGGGAGGAGACGAGGCTTTCTTCGCGCACGTCGGGCCGCTGACTCCGAGTGACGACGCAGGCGTCTCTTTGGTCAGCAAAGCCACCGTCTTCTCCACCCCTGGGGAGCCGGTCCCACAGCCAGGGGGCGCTGGGATCGGCCGGGGTGGGGCGGCTCTCGCTCCCCGAGGGGCCCCAAACGGCAACCTCCCGCTGCAGGCTTCCAGGCGCCGGCTCTGGGGCAGGGACGGGGCCGTCCAGCTTCACGTCTTCCCAGAACCCGTGGGGTCGGGCGAGTCTAATGTGTCGTATCCGTGGGTCGTCGAAGGGGATGTACAGGACGGAGCCGTCACAAGCCGTGGCGGGGCGGGGCTGCGGGAGGACCCCGACAGGAGAGCACGGGCCGGGCCCCCGCTCCTCCCCGGCTCCCCGGGGGCCCCAAGGGGGCTGGCCGCCGGGGGCATCCTTCTCCATCGGGTGCCGCTGCGCACGGCGGCCTCCGCCCTCGGGCCTCCGCCCTCGGGCCTCCCCCGGGCAGGCGGGTGCGGCGGCCTGGAGCGGCCGGTAGGAGGGCGGAGGCACGTACACCGGGGGCTCCAGGCCGGGGTCGGGCGCGCACGGCTCCTGCCTGGCGGCGTCGTTGTTCGCCTTGGCCGAGGGGGCAGCAGGCGAGTCCGGCTGCCGGCTGTCCGCGTAGCTGCCGTTTTCCGCGCCGGCCCTGCAGTGTTGGTGGGAGCCGTAAGATGGAGGCTTGAGCGGTCTCCCAAACCGAGGCCGGGGTAAGGGGGCCAAGGAGCCACCCTTCTCGGGGTTCCTGGTGGATTCCAAATCGCGAGCACCGTTTGGAGGCTGAAATGGCACTTGAGGGACACCCGGCAAGTGCCCGTCGCTCAGCGGGATGGGAATCTCCACGCAGCTCAGGTCCTCGGGGGAAAGAACTCTCGGCAGCGACTGGGATGTCCCTGGGCTCTGGGAGGTCAAGCCGTGGCCTCCGAGTACGCACGGGTGCAGGTCTTGGAACAACTTCTCCCCGACGCCAGCCGGTATCTGCCCCCCCGGGTTCCGTGGCTGGCTCAGGCCTCCGACGCGGACGCTCTGCCATCTGGCGGGACCCGCCAGTCCCAGCCCTTCCTCGCCAAGTGCCTTCTTCATCACGTCCTCGCTCCTTCCTCCAGCCTCCCGGGGCCCCTGGGTGGCGTGCGCGGGCGGGCTGGGGGCCCGGGCCGGCTCCTCGCGGGCCTCCTGCTCCCTCCTCCGGTAGGTGTGGCTGCGGCCGGCCGGGGGCTGCTGGCGGAGCCTGCGAGACAGAGAGGCACGCGGTTACGCCAGGGAGGACGCGCACGGGGAGCCTGCCTGGGCCGCGACTGCTGAAAACCACACCCCGGGGCTTCCCTGGCAGCGCAGGGGTTAGGAGTCCGCCTGCCAGTGCAGGGGACGCGGGTTCGAGCCCTGGTCCGGGAAGATCCCACGTGCCACGGAGCAACTAAGCCTGTGCGCCACAACTACTGAGCCTGCGCTCTAGAGCCCACGTGCCACAACTACTGAGCCCGCGCTCTAGAGCCCACGTGCCACAACCACTGAGCCCGCGCTCTAGAGCCCACGAGCCACAACTACTGAGCCTGTGCTCTAGAGGCTGAGAGCCACAACGACTGAGCCTGCGCTCTAGAGCCCGCAAGCCACAACTACTAAGCCCGTGTGCCACAACTACTGAAGCCCACGCACTTAGAGCCCGTGCTCCGCAGCAAGAGAAGCCACCGCAGTGAGAAGCCCGCGCACCGCAACAAAGACTAGCCCCCGCTCGCCACAACTAGAGAAAGCTCGCGCGCAGCAACGAAGACCCCACGCAGCCAAAAATAAATAAATAAATAAAATTAAAAAAAAAAAAAAAGCAATGGACTATAAAAAAACAAAACAAAACACACTCCCAACCCCAGCACGTCGACTTGGAAGAAGCCACGGCCCACGAATGAGGGCTGGAAGGCAGCCAGCTGTTCTGCCATCGCACGCCTAGCGACAAGCTGCGCACAAGAACTTCAGGACTTCGCATGCACGTGAGCGAGGCCAAGCTCAGGGCTCTGAAATGCCCGAGGGGACCGGGCTTCCCGAGTGTGGCCCTGGGCCCGGGACTCCATCCCCAGCTCAGGCCGGGCGGCCGCTTGCTCTCTGGGGGGGGAGGGTCTGGGAACCCGCTTCGAGTGTGGGCAGGAATCACGAGGGGGCCGCTCAGGCGAGGACCCTGGGTCCCAGTCCAGAGGCTGACTCAGCAGGCCTGGCTGGGGCTCCGCAAGAGGCACTCCCGCCAGGTCCCTGGGTGCTGCCTGTGCTGTGGGTCCCAGCACCCCCGCTGAGCACCATCACTGCCGGCGGGCGTCAACCACGAGCGCACGGCAGTCGGGGGGCCCCGCCTCCCCACGCCCGTAGGCAGCACCCCAGCTCCGCCCCGTGAGAGTCTCCGAGGCAGGCGGGCAGCCAGGCACCGCGTCTCTCGGGGGCCCCCAGCTCTTCCCAGCGTCTGGATGAGACGGAGGCTCTAGCAGAGTTCCCACACCTCCCCGAAGGTAAGAACCACCCAGTGGGCTCGTTAAACACACACATTATCAATGTCCCTGCCCCTAAAAGTTCAGATTCAGTAGCTCTGGGTTACGGTCCGGTGTCTATCGTGTCTATGCCCAAGGGTGGGCATCTTGTCTTCAGGGGACGCAGGAAACACGCTCGGGCCGCCTTCTGAGACTGAGGGGCTCTGCTCCGGAGAAGAGCCCTCTGCCGGGCAAGGGATGCTGGCACCTGCGGCCGGCCAGCTCCAGGCTGTGGCCCACCGCCCGGCTGTGCACCAGGGTTTCCCTGTGAGCCTTTAAGCCATACCACCGCCCAGGGCCCACCCCCAGACAGGGGTCTAATCAGTGCCGCCAGGAGCCCGGGCCCAGATATTTCCAAACCTCCTCAAATGACTGTGGCAGCCCGAGTTTAGAGCTGCTCTACTGCAGCTGAAGGAAGGATCTGAACAACACCGCTAAACTGTGCAGAAATATTAAGCTCCTGCCTACAAACCGGCAGAGACCAGGACTATAACACAGAAAACCCATGAGGCGGGAGGAAGCCTGGGGCGTTCCACTACCTCGATTAACCACGGGCTAAGCAGGAAAGGTTCCAACTCGAAAAGTCCCGATTGCTTTTTAAATTATAAAAGTAATACGCACTCATTGTTGAGAATGTGGAAAAATATAGGGAAGTACAAAACCCCAAAATCGCTCGTAGTCTTTATACCCAGAGACAGTCATTTTGATGTATATCTTCTAGTCTCTGTGTGTGTGAGGATGTGGATTTCCAAACAGCCTTAGGGTTGATCTCCTTTCTGGTTTTACGTCAACATTTCCCAACATCTGCAGCACAAACGACAGCCAACACTTACATAGTGGTGACAGTGTGCTAGGTCCTTACTAAGTGCTTTCCTAACCCATTTAAGCTTCACCAGTACCGCTCCGAGGTAGGAACTGCTGTCAGTCCCATTTTACAGAGGAGGAAACTGAGGCACAGAGAGGTTGAGCAACTCTCCCAAGTCACACAGCTTGTAAGTGGTGGGAAAAGAATTCAAACCCAACAAATGTGACCATAAAGCCGTTGGCCACCATGTTTTACTTCTTCCAGCGTAATGACAAATTCCTCACGTGCACAGTTTCAGTGGGAGAATAGTAGTCTGTCATGTGTACGTGCTTTATTTAACCATCATACTACTATCAGACATCCATGTAGCTTACGTTCTAAAACACTTTTGAGAAACGCTATTCACCAACACTAAGCACGTCTCAGGTTATTTAGAATCAATCCGTAGAAAAGGAATCGGCAGATCAGGGGATCACGTTATCCCTGTGGTGCAATCTAACCTCAGATCGGCCAGGCCCGTGTAGGCTCCCACTCGCAGCGTGGAGCAGAGCTGGTCCTGCTGAACTGTTTCCGTGTCTGGTTATGACAGCCGATTTGTTTCCTTACTAGATAAGTGAAAGTAATCTCTCATTGGTTCTCTCTTTTTTTTTTTTTTTTATGTGCTTAGGTGTCATTAAACCACATATTGTGGTTTGGAACGATTTCTATACCATAGTCCACTCTTCAGCTGACAGGACGGCAGAGCAAGGATGGTACGGAAAGCGGGGAGGGGCTCCGGGCCACTAGTTCCATGCAGCCACAGCAGGTGGAGGCCTGGGGACCAGCAACTGCAGGGGATGGGCTGCCGGAGCACCCTTCCCAACACACAGGCAGAAAGAAGGGCAGTTCAACAGGAGCCTAGATGGTGAGTAAATGGTAAAAACCTACTGTTGTTATTATTGTTATTAATCATTATTCTGGAATTACTTCTTTGCCTTAAGAAGTGAAGGTAGCTCTTCAGGTCCTGCATCCCCACCTCAGTGACTTAAGCAGCCACTTCAGCAAAGCTGAGTCATGGGCTGAAAAAGTAGAAAATGTATGAAATGAATTTGAGGCAAAGCATTTGCTGCACAGCCGCCTAACTCCTGCATGTACTTTGCCCACGCGCTGCAAGCTGCCTTAACCCTGCGCAGAGCTGACGGTTTCTTTGCTGCTTCTGTTGCCATCAGATGGCCATTCGAGCATTTAGGTTTTGAAGGCTGGCACAGCCCTCCTCGGGTCAGGTTCTACAAGGACTGGTCCCTGTGGAAGCCACCGTGCTGGCCTCCCGGACGTGCCCCCTACCACCAGCCGAGCTCCGGAAGCCGAGGTCCCTTCCCTTAGGGACGCCCTACGGCTGCCCCTCCGGAGCCTGATGCAGACGACGAACCGTGCAAAGGTCCTCGGCACCTACTGGCTTCAGGGTCTTAGACTCTATGCCAAGTCCAAGGGCAAGATTCAAAAAGTGCAGCTTAATAAGATGTCACAGTTGTCACAGACCCAATTAAGAGAGAGTAAAATAAATCACTAGGAAGTAGGTGGTCAATGCCCGGCGTCAGAATCTCCTTTCTCACCTCTGTTCTGCAGCTGACGGTGAGCGGGCTTCCTTACAGACCTGTAAACATCTGGGGTGCCTGGTTTTTACAGAAGAAACCACACTGCATGGCTTTTGCTCACTTTCTCAATAGATATTCTGGTTTCTCGGCAAACGTCAGGAGGGACTGAAATCCTGAGGTGCAATTTGTCCACGTTCGGGGCACGAACATAATCAGAGACAAACAAAGAATGACATAAACAGGACAAGGATATAAACAGGCTGTAGTTACCTACGCCAGTAAGGGGGCCAGTTTTCTTCCCCGCCCAAAAATGTTCCGTTATCACCTTAACTTTGTCAAAGCTGCCATCTGTAACTAATCAAAACGGCTAGGCATCATTCTAGGCAAAACTTTTTTCTATTTGCACAATACACCAAAATCCCAGTTTCAAGAAAACACAGATCCACCCGGAGAACTTTAAATAATCTATTTTAAAGAGTACACATGACAGAGAAAACTATAAAGCAATTATTTCACAAACATCTAGTTTGTACCTAGTCTGAGCCTGGCTCTCACAGGCACACGTGGACCCACGTGGTGACCGTTCTGGTGAATGAATTTCTCCTTCAGACAAGTTATCAAGTTGGATATTTACTGGCTTCAGTGTATGACGTCCATTAGCAGCTAAAATGTGTGCCACTTCACATGGCTTCAAAGCCAAGAATGTGTTTTCCGGTACTTTTGAGGAAATAAGCTGAGATCAAATTTTTCTTTTTAAAAAATGAGACTAATAATTTACATTTACAAAACGTTAACAATGGGACGTTTCACAAAAAACATGCTGAACGCCTTAATACAGGGTGGGAAAAAGATAAGGAAAGCCAAGTGGCGTGTGAGAGCCCAAATAAACGGTGTCGACAAGGTCAGTGAGACAAGCAGGGTCTTTGTACAGAATCCCTGGGAGAACAGGTCAGAGAGGAGACAGAAGCCACACCTGCGAGCAGCTCCCTGAGTATCAGAAACGAGACACGATGACGACAGAACCACTGATACGCAGTGTTCGGAAAATCTCTGAAACATGAACATGTGAATAACAACATGTCTACAGGAAAAGAGGCAGGTCTATTTGCTGAAGATATTTAAAGGCTGATGATGAAAAAAGTGAGACGTTTCTGTCTGTTCACATGACATTTTCAACCGCAACAGGAAATCCCACCATCCTTTTAAAAAGGAAAGCCTACTTAGAAGGGCAGCGTGGGCCATGATTTTTAACCATGGCTGCACCCATTGCAGGATTATCCCCTCCACGGTCCTCAGAGCTACACCAACCTGTGATCGCCTGGGCTCGATCCAGCCTAGCTCTGTGCCCGACACCCCGCGGCCGGGGGGAGATGCCCTCCTCCCTTCCCCACAGAATCCTGCATCTGGTCCCCCAAGGGCAGCCCCCAAAGTCTCGTCTTCTCTGTGGAGGTCGGGGTGGAGGGCGGGAGGCCCCACCGAAGTGGTCCCCAGTCCAGTGACTTCTTCCCGTTGGCAGGGCCACCACCCTAGCAGATGCTGGTGCCGCCCCATGACCTTGAAACCCTGGTGGCACTTCCTTCAGAAGCCACGCCCTCTTCCAGATGGGCGGGTCAGTCTTACCCAGGAGCACAGTCTGAGCATAAGGGTAGTACATGTCGCTTAAAGGACCTCCCACCCCGTGAAGGAGAAGCGCTTTCCTTCTAGGTTGGCAGGGGCACTGGGGCATCTCTTTAGAGTGACTCAGCGTCACCAGCCCAGTGTTGGGTGTCTGGCATGTTTCTGGGATGCGGTCAGCTATCTAGTGCTACAGAATTTCCTCCCAATCCTCTCTGGGCCTGGAAGCCTGCAATTTTACTTTCCAGCGTGCCGTGGTATACTCAGTATACTACACCGTGTGACTAACCCTCTGACTCAGGGTAACAGATAAGCTAATTTTGGAAAGGGGAGCTATAAGGTCAGGAAGAGATCGCGACTAAGGTTTAGAGGTTAGCACAAATTAAGATCAGTCAGAAAAGACAAAGCTGCTCTGGGAGCATAATGGACAAAGATCGCTATTCAGCCACGCTCAAGCTGAACAAGAACTGCAGGTTGCACTGGCACAGAGGTAACTAAGAGACACACAACTGTCCGGTCAGACGCTACTGTACTGTTAACGCCTGCTTTTCACAGTGTCGCGATAAGTGAGTGCAAATGATAAATACTAGAGATTCAGCTGAAATAAAGGACCAGGGAGACTATCCCAGGAGGTTACTGTTTGGTTTTTTTTTTTTTAAAAATACACACACTTAACAGTGGGTCTGGAAGAGGAAGCATGATAAATGACAGGACTGAGGAATGATGCTAACTTTAGCGTATGGGGGAGGGGCGGGGCAGGAAGACAGTCCAAAGCACTCTAGGTATCCACGGACAGGTAACTAAGCAGATCCACCCGGGAAGCACATCTGCTGACACAGGGGACGGAAGGCCCTGAGTCTGGTCCTCCACCCGGGGGTCTGAACGCCTCAGCCCGGGTCCAGGGTCCACAGAGATGAGCTCAGGTTGGGCAGGGGAAGCTGTGCTGTGGGGCTGGCTATCAGACCGCGTCACCAGCAGCGGATACAACTTGCTCTCGTGGCGGCCGGCAGTTTTCTGCATCATCTTCAGGGTAGGACTTCAAGAGATTTTTGATTCTGCGAGGTCTGGTGAAGACCTTTTATCCAAGTGACCTAAGTCAGAGGCCCCGCCCAAAAGGCCCTGCTCCGGGGAGGGGCGTTTAGGGTCGTTGCTTGCATTTTACAAACCAGCGCCTGGAGCTGCAGCCTGGAGCTGCAGTTCTCGGGGATACACGTGGGGCAGACGCCGTTCCCTCCCTCCCAGATGTGGGACCCTCCCCCCAGTGGCTGGGCAGCTGCCCTGCACTTACTCTGGGTGACCTGGCCCCTTCTGATGGATTTCCCAGCTTCAGGAAGAAAGGGCTGAAGTGGGGAGGAGTGGGATGAGAAGACAGGGCCTGAGGTCAGGTTGCTGGGGAACCTGCGGCGGACCCCCAAGGAGGGCGGCTCCCCGGCGATGGAGCTGCCGAGGCGCGTGGCACCTGCCCGGGACTGAGGGGCCCCTCGGCGGCGCCACCAGGGAGCGGGGTGGGGACGCTGCCCGGAGTGTGTGGGCGTCCCCTGGGGCGCTGGGCGGCGGGGGGTCCAGACGCCTGCAGCAGGGCTTCGTGACCACGTACCCTCGGCAACACGCCTCACCTCCTCTGGCCTCTGACTCCTCGCCCCCCTGTCCAGTGGATGGTCCGAACGCCTTCCTTTTCAAGTTTGTTGGGAGGACTAATGACTGTTTGGCAGAGTGTCTAACATACGAAACCCCTGTTTTTAGCTATTCGTACTATCATGAACCCCATTAAAAGAAATTCTCAGCAGAGTGGATCCATTTCGAAAGTCTTCGCCTCACATGGTACACGGAGGGGGTGAGGGGCAGGCAGGAAAGAGACAAGTGAGTGTCTGTCTTCGAGTGGGGTTATTTTAGACCCGTACTGTCCTCTCCTAAGCTGTAATCAATGGGCCTGCACAGCAGCAGGGAGTCAGGGTGCACTGACTGCCGTAACAAGACCCTGACCCTCCGGCCAGGCTCTACGGGAGGGTCCATAACAATGATGTCCAGCCAACCAACATCTAGTCTATTCAAACAAAGCAGGAAGAGCAAAATGGGACCCATTTTCTCTCTCATGAATCCACTAGGTAAAGCAGACTATTCCAGAATTTTCCCATGTTCTCGTAATAAGGACATATCCTTATGCATATATATGGGTGTTTCCTCACCTGCTAACTAACCCAGTTCTCTAGCTAAAGAAGGAACTCATCACCAACAAGTCTCCTCTTGGTGATAATGTGGCTGCCAAGACAAATGGAGCTCTTGGCTGTGCTGCTGATGTCTCCCCCCTAATTCTAGAAGCACCTCCTCACCACTGTTCTCCCTGAAGTCTCACGTTCAAAGGGTCCAACCTGATTCTTCTTGGGAAAACATGGTGACGGCAGAGCAACATGGGAGCACGTGCAGGGAGAGGACCTGTGTCCGGGCTTCCGGAAGCTTACACTGCTGATGAACAAGAACAAAGTGCCTCAGAAGAAGGGTTTACAACAAGACAACGGGGAAATCGGAGGTCTGAATCTTCACGTGCGTTGATGAGCACTCCAGCTCCCACAATCCGTACTTTGCTCTGTGAAGAGGTCAAACTAACAAGGCCTAACGCTTAGGAGATGAAGCAGCAGCTACAAGACAAACGATGTTTGTGGAAGTGTAATTCTGTACAGAGAAAGAGATACATGGAAACAGATGTTAAACTCGAGGCATTCCTTTTTTGGAAAACCATTATAAGCAGGATATGATTGGAGAGAAGCTTAAAAGGCCTCTGAAAAGGAACTGTTTACCATACCCAGTAGCACCACCTAGAACGATGTTCACTGATCAGATGTAAGGCTCCCCAGGCGAGGCCCCTCACCCCGCATCAGAGATCCTCTCAGACTGCTGAGTCTCTAATTAGCTATGACTGCGCTGACGGCAGGACATAATTACAAGCTATTCTCAGGATTTCTGGGGCTGAGCAGAAAAGAGCTTATTGTGGTGCAACTTTCAGACTCAGACCTCTGCTATGTTACGTTATTTTACAGCTTCCTCTGATTATAACATTTCAAAGGAAACACAGTAAGGAAACAGGGAATGCCTGATAACAGTGTTTCACAAGTTTAATGGTGGCTGAGTATTATTCAGTGATGGCTACTTGCATTTAAGCATGCAGTTTCCTCCACATATAGATAACAGCTAGCTTTTCTCCTTTGCGTGTTTCCTCTGTTTCCCCTTTATCTTTGTGTGTGTGTGTGTGTGTGTGTGTGTGTTTTGGCAAGCACACCCTGGAACAAGGCAGTATGTGCAGAAATAGTTAAACTTGGTACAAACTGAAGGACTGAAAGTCTACTCATTATAAGCTTTGAGCACAGATGTAAATACCAGCTTTCGGAAGCATCATTTTCATGTTGCCATGGGGAGGCCAGAGAGGCCACAGAGAAGATGCACATAGTTAGTATCTGTTGTTGGTTACACGGCCAAGATTAGGACACAACAAAAACCTAGCATTAAATCATCTGACATCTAGAACGCTGTCTGCAGTTTTACAGACATCCTCGGTTTTCCTGCTATGAACCCAGGAATACTGTAGTGACATTTGACATGACCCGTGAGTTTTCTTCTGTACCACATGGGTGACTCTCACACAGCCAGTTTCATCACCCCAGTCCTATCCCTGAGACCATTTAGGAGTGGTTTAGCACCCAGGTGACCTCTCTGCGGAGTGAATGACTCAAGGGGGACGTGCCAGGGCTTTAGGGTTCCTAAATCAACGGTCTGGGAAGAGAAAAGAAAATATGCGTGGGGTGCACGGTCAGCCCCGCGCCCACCCTGGCCTGGGAAGCACCCTTATCCTAAGCCCTCCGCCCAGAGCGGGTGAGGCTCGGACACCCACCACCGTCCAGCCGCCCTCCCCTGGCCAGCCCCTCGCCGCACTGACCGCCAATCAGGACAGGGCCGGCACGCTCATCGAGCCCAAAACATCTCTGGCTGCCCCAAACTACACATACTTTCTCTCGGAAATTTAAACTAAGACCCAAGGGCGGAAGTCGGCGGGGGCTCTGGAGCCAAACCTCTGCCTCCATGTGGGACTGAAGTCCCGGGGAGCCCAAGTCAGCGGGAAATGGGACCTGCTGGTGGCGTCTGCGGAGGAGCTGCAGTGCAGGGAGACGCAGTGACAGGCGACACCTCGGGCGGAGAGGGTCCCGCAGGGACGAACCACAGCCTGGAGAGACCTGGGCTAGTGGCCCGTCCTGGGCCCAGCTTGCTCATCCCACATTGGGTGAGGCCGCCAGTCTTCGTGTCCCGCGGGCCAAGACCCCGTGGTATCCTCACACCTCTCCCCTCAAGCAGGTGCCTCTGGTTCCCCGCACCCGGAGAACCCACAAGGACGGACGCTTTCCCGCCAGGGACCAGGCGGCCCCCTGGGGGTTCTGCTGAGCCTGTGATTGTCACCTCCTCCCCCCGCCCCTCCCCGCTCGTCCCCCAAGGTCGGTATAAACGAAGCCACCAAGACCGCGACCTCAGAGCTGGGGTCGACGGCGCAGGTGACGGGGCCGCACAGCCAGGGTTTGCGCTTTACATGCTTGTCGCGTCGCCAGCCCTGGGAAGGTCGGTCTCGGCAACACGTGGGACGCGGCTTTGGAAAGCAGTGACTCTGTCATTCTCGATAAACTGTGCTGAAGGAGAATGGTCTCGCCACTTGAGCCAAAGGGTTTCTCAGCAGGTTCAGCCGGTCCTGCACCCCTCCTGCCATCCCGGGAGCTCGGGATCGCTCGAGCTAACTAACAATAGCGACAGCTCAGAGCACAGCCTCTCCGCCCACTTAGGAAGCGTGGATCCTGCATTTGGGAACCTAGTGCAGGCTCCAAATCTGTTCTGTGTTCCTCCCCGCCTCTTTTTCAACATTTTGCTGTATATAACCAGCTCATACATGAGAAACTCTAAGGTGATGTGAGTTATCAATCCCATCATTCTTCATTCTCACCCCGTAATCCTGATGTTCTAGCCACGCCCAGATGACGGGCGACACTGCCCCCCACCTCCGTGGCCCCGGCCTGTGTGCGCAGGGCGGCATCATTACCCGGCTCTGACCTGGGAGCACAGATGCCGTCCCTACGCAGCTTGCCAGACAGGAAGGGGCGCGGCGGCGCGTGGGAGCCGGTACCCCCGCCCACGGGCAGGGAGGGCAGGGGAGGAGGTGAGGATGGCCCAGCACAGGCGACGGGCCCCGCCAGGCACAGTGTGGCCAGGCCCGGTGCTGCTGTGGCCCAAGCCGGGCTTCCCTCCACGGTAGCACCGAGTGAGTGGCCCTTGCAGAGTCACTGACGTTCTCTGAGCTTCAGGCTCTTGGCTATAAAATAACGACATTGCTAAGATGCCTACCTCTCCGCCATTCCACCAGAATAAAACAAACCAGTCTCCTTTCGGCCCCTGTGGCCTTCCAAACTGCTCTGAGCCCCCCGTTCCCAGGCGGTCCAGGGGTGCTGAGGACCGGCCTGTGGTGTGGGCACTCTCTAGGGCAGACCTCACCCCACCGAGGAACCGCAGGATGAGGGGCCCCTGTGATGCTCCCCAGTCACCCCAATGGCTTGGAGTTGGACAGCGCATCCTGGGCCCCAGCGGCCCCCCAGACCCAGAGACCAGCCCGGCAGGGTCACGGTGGGGACCAGGCCAGGTGCAGGACCACGGCTGCCTCGCCAAGTGACTAAAGGCTGGGATCTGGCTGAGCACCACTGATGCATCCAGATTCAGAATTCCCAGGAGCCAAAGAATTTGGCAGTTTCCTTTTTCTTCACATTTTTAAGCTTTAACTATTAGCACCTATTTATTTCCTCTCAAGGCACGCTTCTCCTGAAAGGGAAACATAATCCCCTCCCGCCTACCTTTCCCGCTTGCCTCCTCTTCCCAGTTCTCTACCGGCCACTAAAGAAAGAAAACGTCTTTTCACTTCCAGCCAGGAAGCTGGGCAGCGGGTCTCTGAGGCGCTGGGCGCTGGCATGGATCTTTGCAAACATGAGTGCATTTTCTTTCTACCCTACAAGGCAACCTTCAATCCAAAAGCGCCTCGACACCTCCCAAGTTAACCGGCCAGCCTCAGAACTGGGCAGGAAAGGCCAGATCTCTCAGAACTCTGTCGACAGGCAAAGACGTCCCAGCGCTGCTCTCAACCCAGCCGAGCCCTTCACTTATGACAGAAAGAAAGGCGCCTACAGGTCTGAGGGAGGCTGGGATGGAGGGCCTTGAGATTCCCAGGCCCCTGTGATCACACAGGGCTAGGGAACCCTGAGCGAGCTGTGAACGGGGCTGGGAGCCTCAGTGCCCACGTGGAATCCTCAAGGGGATTCTACTGCTTCCCAAGCGGGACCCAACTCTGATCTCTGATTCAGCCCTTTGCACTGGGATGGACCCCACTCGTGGCACGTGTTCAGGGATTCCAAAGCCATTGTCTTTACCTCGTTAGAAACTAAACCTTCTGCTTCTCAACAACTGTTACAAGGCTGGCTGGATGAACTGAATCCCTGGGCTTATACTGGACACACTGTGTGCCCAGCACGTAGCGAGCTCTGTAGGAAATGCAGGAGGAGGAGCAAGGCACAGTCTCGGTGCCCTGAAACCCAGGGCGGAAGGTGCAGGTGTACTCAGCACAGAACCTGAAGCACAGGAGGCGGGGTAAAACCCAGCACGCGTTCATGCGGCAGCAGCTAAGGCTGTCCTGGCTCTCGGACAACATACCCACAATCACTCTCCTCCAAAACCCACGGTGGGCGTGCTTTGCAGGGAATATGGCTGCAAAGGCAGTAGTGGATATAAGGACAGGTTTTGAAGGGCAAGGTTAAATAAAAGCAGCTTCAAGCCCTTCTCCAGCCTGGGTTCCCTCCTGAACCCGCCCCGTCAGTGACAACGCTTGCCCTCCACAAAGAGGCAGCTCTGACTTGGCAACACAAACCTGCTTCTACTCCACTGGGTGTGAAGAGGGGCCCTCCCCTTTGCTTCTACTCAGTGACCAAGGTGCTGAACGCTCCGACCCGTAAGAGCAAAATCCCTCCCCTGAAGGCTGTCGACCAACAAGGAAGATCCTCCCTGTGAAAGGCGACCTGTCACGGTGGAAGCTAGTTCATTCCCTTTGGACTGGACTCACTGCCCTTCTTGTTTGCATGTGTGTTTGATTCCCTTAAACAGAGGCCCTCTGCTCCCACCTGTTTGGGTGGCCCGTTTTGCGTGGCTGTACCCAGCCTCGCACTCCTTGTAGGCAGGGCCCCTCCCCCGGCCTGAGCCTGGTCCCCAGGCAGCATTAAAGGCAAACACAGCTTTAGGAAGTAATGGCAAAGCGTTTCCCTAGGTTGAAACTGCCGGGTGAGGGCTGCGGAGTCCTCTCCAGCGCAGGCTCTGGGGCAAAGCCGCCGAAATTCCCTCTGATTTACCTCCCCTCTCCTCCGCCAACCCTCCCCGGCCCACCCTCTTTTTGGTTATTAAGAAAACACCCACAGACGCAGCTGTATTCAGACGCGATCTCCGCACTAGGGCCCGTGTGTGACGTGTGCGTGTGCGCGTGACGTGTGCGTGTGCACGTGTGTGAAAAGATGGGGTGGAGGCCAGTGGAACTACGCTTACTCGCGAGAAGAAAGGTTTGCTTCGGCACGCGTGGGGGAGGCGCATCGTCTGCCAACCGTGTAATGTACAAGATACTGAAACACGTTGATGAGAGAGCAGAATGCGTTAGGAATGTGTGCCTGACATAAACGGGCTTCTCCAGGGTTTTCAAGTGATTCCTGGCTGGGGAGACACGAAGAGATTATACGGGAACGAAGAGGTGGCTGAGGATCAAGACGCCGCGCCGCGGGGCAGAACGCGGTTCCGCGCGCTCCGTGCTAAACGCCCGCTGCACCAGCCCTGCGTCCCCGCGCACGCCGCCTTGCGCCGCTCTGCTCCTCCCCCTCCCAGGCCCCCCAGCCACACCGGAGGCGACCAGGGACGTGCTCACACCCCCACTGCCAGACCCCCGGGGCACAGGGGACGGTGGCTTGAGCTGGAGCTTACCCAGCCTCGGGAATCCGCGCAGCGGCAGCAGCGCTCGGGGGCTCCCCGAGGCTCCGAGGCCCGCGGCCGCGGCTTTCGGGCTCGCTCAGGCGGCCGGTCCCCAGCGAGGCCTGGCCGCGTGGGGAGGCGGCAGGGCCATCGTCACAGCCGTTCAGCAGGCCGGGGCCCGCCGGCGCCCGGGGCCTCACGGGCTGGCGCCCCTCGCCGTCATCCTTGCGCGGTGCCGGCAGCTCTCTGGACAGCTTGTAGCCGTGGGAGATCAGGAGGTCTTCTACGCTGTACATAGCGCTCGGGCCGCGTCCAAGCCCCGCCGCCGGGGCCGTCGTGGTGGCAGGACCCACACTGTGGGACAAGGAAGGAGAGTGTCTGTGAGCCGTCACCGACTCCCCCTGGCGCCCAGCGCCTCGCCCGCCCTCGGCCCCGACCAGTCTGGACCCTGGGCACGGTGCCAGCAGAGGAAGGGAAGAGGGGCTCCTCCAGCTCATTCAAGCCCGGGCTTGGGTGACTTGGCCCCTCGTGGACCAGAGAGGCGGCATCTGTTCTTTGATTCCACTGAGCCAGGGTGGGGCGCCGACTCTGGGGACCCCGCCCGCGGATGGCCGCCCCTCGCGGGAGAGTCCAGACTAGCGATTTAAGCCATGAAATGTGACAGTGTCCCCAGCGCCCACACCCCAGACATCTGAGGACAACACACGTCGGAGAGAGGACAAAATAACGAGAGACTCGGAAGCTGCAATTACTACTCCATGCTGCTAAAGAGAGACATTCCCAGCTTAATCTTACTGTACTTCCCTGCTTTCATCTTGGAGACACACCTTTTGCTCCAAGAGGGCAGAGCGAGATCTGTAATCAACCCGCGGCCATGATGCACTTCAGCAGAAGCAATCTGGGTGGGTAACTAGCCGCTGAAAATAGATCTTCAGTCCTTGATGAGAAACGCTGGCCAAGCCTACACACCCAACGCGCTACACGATCCCAAGTTTCTTCCCACACGAAACCTGTAAGAATCAAATCTCTCCGCCAACACATCCTGGGGAGACGGTGTGCACCTCTGAGCCCAGGGTGCCCACGTCCGAATCCTGCCAGGGCACCTTAGTTTAACAGTGGCAACTTCCCCAAACAAACTGTCCTAAGACAACGGTACCGGCCAAGAAGAATGAAAATGGACAGAGCCCTACGTGAAAGCACACGTGTGCACAGACGAGGCACTGCCATGTTTACTTTTACACCAGAGGATCTTCTTTCCTGCGTCTTCCCATCGCTAATAGGGTGGAAGGCGGTTTGGTGAGACCTGCCGCTGCCTCTCCTTGGGCTGTGATGCTGGCCTGGGACAGCAGCACACAGAAGCCGGCCTGGAAGAGCCCGGCCAGCTCCAGCCCCGCTTGGCTGGTGGACGGAAATAGCAACGAGCACCGTGGCAGCCCCTGCAAACAATGGCCAGGAAATGCCTGCCGCCCGCGTGCAGGTGAAAGGGGGGCGCAGGGGGCACACGTGCTTCCTGCTGCCGGGACCGCTCACCGGGGCCCATCACAGGATCCGCTGTGCGTGTGCTCAGCCTCATCACACGCTAGGCCCGGCAGCAGCGACGTCTCCGCTGTCAGCACGGAGAGGGTGGGGGGACCAGACTGTGGAAGTCTGTGATTCTCCATCAGGTACCTCCAGGTCATGGGACATCCACAAGCTCCTGCTGTGACTATACTACTAGCAGAACCATCTCCACAGCAACTCTGCCGCTTCTGACCCTCCTGCTGTATGTCTTCTAGGGGGCTTGTACAGCATGGCCAGAGAAATGGAAGGACCAGAGAGGCGAGCCTTTGTTCCGATTCCACTGAGCCGGGCCCTGGGCTGGGGCTGCAGAGGAAAGGGATCCCCTCACAAACCCAGGGCCGTGGGAACGCGGAGGCAAGGTCTGTTTTGTTCAGTGCTAGGCCCCTGGCATCTAGCACATACTACGCTCTCAATAAATCACTGTTGAATGAATGCACAGTGGGAGAAAGGGACATTTGAGCTAAGTTTTGAAGAATGATTAGGAGTTCACTCCATAAACTGCACATGCATGTGTCTGAGATGGGGAACTGGCATTTAAAATAGATTTGGGGTACAGTCATACCAGGAGTAAAGAAATGACACGGCAACAGAATCCTGGTAGCCTAGACTAGGGTCCTCAGACTCCCTGGCTCAAGGTCACACAGCCCGTCGGCACCACCGCTAAAGTTAGAGTTTAGGTCCGAGGACACTCAGTTTCTCTCTCCGTTACTACGTCAGGCTCTTTAAAAGCAAAGCAAAGTGCGCTGCACCCCAACTGGCCACCCAGTACGCAGAGGAGCAGGCCGGCGTCCACCGCAGAATCCACTGTGAGAGTGGCAAGAAGCAACGGCCCTCAGGGAAAATGTCCGTGGGTCACTGTCCTCCCGGGATTAGGTGAGCCGGTCCATCCTGGCTCTGTCTGTGTGTAAGTACACTTAGCAAACCCTTCAGTGGCACGCCAGATCAGGCCAGGCCGTGAATACCTTTCAAAAAAGATCCAAACTCAAACAAGCCGTACTTGACCTTAGGGGTTTGGGGTCAAAAGTGTATTGATCTGGGGGGACTCCTAACCTGCTTGGCCTCAGAGGCCAGCAGCCTGGGGGAGCATGAGGGTGGAGCACGGCAGCTTCAGCACGCAGGCCGTGGGGCCCCACGGGAGGGGGCGACCCACAGGCCCCGCCGCCCAGGTGGGGTGCCCAGCACCCACCCAATCCCCAGAGGACCCCTCTCCCTCTGGCTGACACTCGCCACTTCTCGACCCCAACTCAGAGCGTGGTCTTCTACCTCCTTTCCACCCCAGGCCAAACATCACCCCTCCCCTCAGACAGAGTTCTCAATAGCCAGACGGCACTTCCAACCCCTCTCGGATTCAGTGTCCTTCCCGTAGCACCCTTACCTACTGCAGAAGGACTGGCCCGTCCCTAACGCATCGATCCCCCCGGCCACCAGGAGGGGACGCCAAGGTGCTGAGGAGGAGACGCGCCCTTTCAAACTTTCTGCCCAGCCCTGAGACAGCGGCCTTCTAAACGGATGGTACCCGAGGTCACCCTCGCCCACCAGCCCAAAGGGCTGCTATTCAGACAAGCACACAGCAAAGCTGGACATAAACGCAAGTTATTATAACATGAGGGTTTACAACTTGGAGAGATGTGTGTGTACAGCTGACCCTTGGGGCACCGACGCCTGGGTCATCAAAAACCTGGGGGTAACTGTACAGTCAGGCCTCTGTACACAGGGTCCCTCTGTATCCTCGGTTCCCCGTCCGCGGATTCAACCGAGCCTGGGCGTGCAGGCTCACACCCTGTAAGGAGGCGCTTACTGAAAAGAATCTGTGTACCTGTGGCCCCGCGAAGGTCAAACCTGTGTTGTTCAAGGGCACCAGCACAGTCCCCAGGCATGAGCCTTTTCATCACCGCGGTGGTGCTGTGTTGTTCAAGGGCACCACCCAGCCCCAGCCATGATCCCGGGGGCAAGTCGTTAACCACAGCAAACCTCAGTTTTCTGATCTGCAAAATGGCAAGGCCACTCTCTTCTTGGCTCACCAGACCGTTTTGAGGGCCAAATAAGTATAGGGAAAAGCGTAAATCGCACACAAATGTGAGACTGCGTTTATCATGCAGCGATGGCTCCTTTGTCTCTGAAGGGTTACCTGCCCGATGAAAAGCTTTCACCTTCGCTATTCATTGTGGCCACTAGACCGTTTCCTGATTCCTTTCTTATCACTTGGGATGTGACTCTTGATTTTCAAAGTCACTCCCGCTTTCTATCACCCAGACAGCTGTCTTCCAGGAAGGGACACTTCCATCGCCATCCGAGTCACTGACAACAGCAAATGCTATTTTAGAGAGTCCCAAACGTGGGAACACAATTCCTGAGGGCCTAGGATGCGCTGGACACTGAAACTATAGTAACGAACGAGACACGTTCTTTGCTCTCGAGAAGCAGCTCACTGGCTTGCTGGAGCGACAGCGGGAAAGCAGGTCGCTGAAGCATGGCACACACATGCACACCGACGGGAGCTTGCCCCTCCCCACAGTGTCATAGCGCTGCGACGGGGGCAAGGACAGGAGGAGAGACCGGACCCTCACCCAGGGTCTCCAGGGGTCAGGAAGGCCTCTGGAAGATCGCTTCTAAGCCAAACAAATCCCTCAAGGTACAGCTGCGCTGTGAGATCACCCTGTTAGTATGATTTTCCAGTCAGTCCGTGCAAGAAATGTTTTTCTTTGCTACTTTGTCACCTTGTATCAAATACTCATAGTGGAACATCTAATAAAGAGCGGTCCAGTCAGCGCAGGTACCTAGATACACTCTCAGGGAAGGAATCCCAGGACACACGGACAGAGACAAAGGAGCCCACCTTCAGTATCTTTTTCATTCTATGACTCTCAGAATACCATTAATGCAGAGGAGACATTTAAGATAAGGACACACGTGTTAACAGGACAGCCCATCAGGGCCTGGCTGCCTCTGAAAGTAGGGAGTTCGTGGCTGGAAGAGTCTTCAGTGGCGGTCAAGGCAACGGATTTGTAAACTCTGTTGTTTTTACAGCAATCCACTGAAGGTGTGTGTACACACATTAGTCGAAACTTGAAAGGAAAAATATTTACCCTCACATCCTGACGGGTGCTGTAATATTTTCTATTCTATTTTCACTTTTGAAAAATGCTGGTCACTACCCACTACATTCAGTGCCACACTAATCGGTCACAACCTACAGTTTGGAAAGCGCTGATGTAGAAATCAATCCTGCGCTGGTCAGGATGCTGGACCAGATGACCCCTGAAATTTTGTCAAGTTCAATGATCCCATCAAGCTATGAGAAATTCCTTAGTCTAACAAGTTCCTTGCTCTGTTCTCAACAGCAAATACACCTCTTCTATCCTATCCAAAATTTCCTTTCAAGAAAAGTCACAGCAACTAAGTGAAGCTACTTTCCTATTCTTAAGAGCATAAGATGAAAAGAAATAAATCTCCTTAGGGGAAAGTACAGTCTCCTGCTTCCTTCCTCTACCTGTGATCTACCTGGGGCTCAATGAGACCTGAGGCCTTGGAACACAGCATCACTGGTTGACAGATAAAACCCAGTGTAGCAGGAGCTAAGAGGGCCACCAAGGAACCCTCGGCATGAATTGGACCTGCAACGCTGCCGCTTTTATTCTTTTTGGTTTGAGAGAGCCAGGAAGCAGCATTTTGTCTCTTTTGAGTTCACCATGGCTCTTTTCATCTTTTCCTACTATTCTCTGCCCCATAAATTGCTGGAGTTAAGTCCATCATTTCAAAGACAAAATTGAGAAAGCAGTTTAAAAACTCTACCACCCCAATAAAAACCTGATGGCCTGGTAAAAGGGCCATGTATCCTGATGGGTCTCCTTCTCTGGGGGGGCGTGTGTTCAGCTGTTTCTTCTCATCTCAGGTGGAAGGTGCCTGCAGACTTCCACCTGATCAGAGCGGAAACGGAGCAGATCAGAGAGCTTTCTTGGCAGAAAGGCCTAGCTTTCCATCCTGGCTTCTGCGTGGTGGATGGCCTTTACCAAGTGACTTAACTTCCAAGCCTCAGTTTTCTAATCTGTAAAATTGATGGATCGGCCACTTATTCCAAAGAAAAGTGTGTGGCTTCTAGTAGCTATTAGGATGTCAGGATAGCAATTTCTACTGGACTTTGTGGCGTTGCTCAATGTTACCAAAGAGAAATCAGGGCCCAAACCTGGCCGCCCGGCTCAGAGAACTTCTCACCCAGTTATACAACTTGAGTTGGGCGACACAAGCCATTTGATTAAAGCAAACTTTGTAGGACAGTATATAGAAAGAAGGAAAACTGGATTTATAACAAGTCTCTTTTTACAGAAGAAAACTTTTGTGCTGAGTGTGCGACAACACACCAAAAAATAGTTACACTAAATGCAAACTATTGCTTTTTTCCCCCTCTGTTCTGTTATTAAGATGCATACTTATAAGCATCAAGACTCCTAACATAATCGAAGAAACAGTGAAGAAGGAAATAAAAAACAAGGAACACTGAGCTGGGTGAGAAGACTGGGTTCAGTCCACAGTTCTCTTGTTCACCTCGACAGGACTGGTTTAGATTAGATTAAATTCACGAGATGAGGCCCAAAGAGAAATGCTTACGGCACACAGGCTCTGATCGAGGTGGCTTAGAGGGGTGGGGTGGGAGGAAGAGGAATAACAATGCTGAAAAGCTCAGTTTCCCTCCCGGGTTGGGTTGGGTTTTTTCATTGATTCATGACATCACTAGGTTTATATTCTATTACTTTTCGTCCCCTTGAGGATGCTTGGGCTAGGTGGTAAGATGCTCAAATACCCTCCAGGAGATGCACAACGAATTCACCAAGAGCATCTTCCAATTTGTGGTTAATTGATCCCCCTGCCACCGCTGCAATTAACTCTCTCTGTACGAAGCAGAAGAGCGAGCCTGTGCTATAAGCTCAGAATAGCAGCACATGAAAGATAATGATATCATCCATCCCCAGAGCATCTGCAGTCTGCCAGCTACTCTGCTGGCTGCCTGGCACACTTTATTTTCTACTCCCAGTAAACGTCCTGCTGTGGATATGAATGTCTCCATTTCATAGACGAGAAAACCAAGGCTGAGAGTCCAAGGGTACACAGCCTGTAAGCACAGATCCAAGGGTCAAACCAAGGTCTGTCTAGCTTCAAAGCCCGTGCTACTATTTTAGGCTCTAAATTTCCTTCCTTAATAAGCAACAGAAGTTTCCTAATTTACCAAATAATGCATAAATATAAACAAGAAAGGAGAGAAGGCATGGTGGCATGAAGATGAAAAACTGTATTTAAAAGGAAAAAATTCTTCTTTATTCTCTTGGACTAGGATGGCTCTTCCAGGCGATACTTCCCGTGTACACTGAGCACACACACCACACACACACGCATGTACACGCACACACACGAGGGCTCATGCCTCGCTGACGGCAACGTCTTGATGGCCATACTAGCACTGACTTCCAAACACTCAAATACTCAGAAACGCGATTCGTTCACAAATACACCACACGATGCTCTCTGACCTTCAGCAGACCTCTTCAATTATTTTGGGTTCCAGGCTCTTGGTCGGGGACCTGGAGTTCTCATAAAAGCTGCTGTGTGAAGCTGAAAAGCAGACAAACTGCACGTATGAGAAATGGGAGGGGAGCTTGTAATTTTCAGAAAAAACTAAATTCTAAAAGAAAAAAATTATCTACATAGAAATAGCCACCCTTGGGACTTCCCTGGTGGTGCAGAGGTTAAGAATCCACCTGCCAATGCAGGGGACACGGGTTCGAGCCCTGGTCCGGGAAGATCCCACACGCTGCAGAGCAACTAACCCCATGAGCCACAACTGCTGAGCCTGCGCTCTAGAGCCCACGAGCCACAACTACTGAGCCTATGTGCCACAACTACTGGGCCTGAGCTCTAGAGCCTGTGAACCACAACTACTGAGGCCTCGTGCCACAATTGCTGAAGCCTGCGTGCCTAGAGCCCGTGCTCCGCAACAAAAGAAGCCACCGCAATGAGAAGCCCGCGCACCGTAAGAAGGAGTAGCCCATGCTCGCCACAACTAGAGAAAGCCCGCGCGCATCCCATTGCAACCAACGCAGCCAAATATAAATAAATAAATACATTTATTAAAAAAAAAAAAAAAAAAAAGAAATAGCCACCCTTATCTGCAATGATAATAGGATCTGGACTTAAATGAGCACACGGTGTGAAACCACGGAAGGGTTTGGGCAGATAAAGGAAAGGCGCTTTACACTGACTCTGGCAGGAGAGTGAAGGACTAACACGCTCAGAACAAGGACATACGTGGGGACAAGTCCCCTCTTTCGTAACGCGCAGGGGTGGTGGCAGAGGGGTAAGGAAAAAAGGGAATTAATGAGAGTAACTTTCAAGGGAAGAAGTACAATGGATCTTGGTCTTGGTGACTAAGACTTGGTCTTGGTCCTTTCATTAGCAGAAACACAGAAATCGGAAATAACCCTCGGTTGGAGAAGATGACCGGTCATTCGATTTTAATTTAACCAGCTTATTCCTGCAAATTTTCTTTGTGCCCAGATCATTCTCGAATGGCTTTTCATCAGAGTTTTAGTCCTTTCCAAAGAACCCGAATGAGACCACTTAAAGCCATCTTACTCTGTGGTGGGCTTCTGAGTTCTGTAAGTATCGGCTGTATCCTTTATATTCAGGCTGAAGGGACGGTGAGGTTAGGAAAGCACTGCTAAGAACCCATCAGCATTTGAACATGAACTTGAGTTGTCCGCCCCTCGCTGCAGGGACGAATTTCCATTCCTCCACGTTGCTCAGCGCACATCTGCTGTGTGGAACGAAGCCTGAGACGATGCACAGGACACAAGGAGAGAAGCTGTGGGTTTCAGTCTTCTCCGTCTTCTCCCAGAAAAGTAAATTAAGAAGGCTGAACGGGGCTTCCCTGGTGGCGCAGTGGTTGAGAGTCTGCCTGCCAATGCAGGGGACACGGGTTCGAGCCCTGGTCTGGGAAGATCCCACATGCCGCGGAGCAACTGGGCCCCGTGAGCCACAACTACTGAGCCTGCGCGTCTGGAGCCTGTGCTCCGCAACAAGAGAGGCCGCGACGGTGAGAGGCCCGCGCACCGCGATGAAGAGTGGCCCCCGCTTGCCACAACTAGAGAAAGCCCACGCGCAGCAACGAAGACCCAACACAGCCAAAAACATAAATAAATAAATAAATAATATTTAAAAAAAAAAAAAAGAAGAAGGCTGAACTAGAGGTTCTTCGGGGTCCTTCTAGCTCTAGAAATCGCCCCTCTCTCTAGCCTCTTCTCCCCTGTGTTGAGCAGCAGGCATTTCTAAGTCAGCCGGCCCCGGTGAAGAGAAAACAGCTTGTGGCTCTGACACAGAACAAAGCTAACTGGGTCACAGGAAGATAGACCCTCTGACCTTGGCCTCATAAGTAGCACCCATAGAGAGGCCAGCCCAGAGAGCAGAGCTAAGCGGCCACACGCTGAGAGGAGGAGGAGGCAAGTAAGGCCAGGGAGGCCACCGTCCAGCACCCTCCCTCCCAGGAGACCCCGAGCACAGCGAAGCCCACTGACTGCTGCTTGCTTGGCACCGGCTGTGCAGGCCCTGCGCTCTGAGAACACAAAGACACACAGGCCCCGCCGCCGACACCCTCTCCTGAGGACCTCCTAGGCTGGGAGGCGTGACTTCAGTCCTGGGGAGGTCGATCCTTGCAAACGAATGTTACCTAAACAGGTTCCACTGCCTCTTCCCTTCCCATTTATAAAAATGTTCCGTCTTTTCATATTGACGGTTAGCAGGCTCTGCTAGACAGCGAAATGCAACAAAATATTAATGAACTCATGAAATCAACCAGCACTTTTCTGCCTTTTTAACATTTGCCTAGCACCAAAAACTAAGAAAGAGACAAATACCCAATTAAAAATATGAAACAAACGTTCGCCCTCACCTGTGATCAAGGATATGCAAATTAAACCCAAATGCCACTATTCACTTCTCAAATTACTGAAGCTTCTAGAAGGCAATAGCTGTTGTTGGTGAGGGCACGGTGAGTGAGCTGTAAGGGCTCTCCTATTTGTGTATGAATGTGTGCAGGGATCTGTAGGTAAATGCTATTTCCTTTCTTGAAAGTGATTAATGTTATAAAATCTTTAAAAATCTGAAACCCTATAGACTAATAATCTCACTTCTTGGGATCCATCCTAATGAAACCATCTAAGATACACACAAAGTTTTATATAAGGATACTTATCCAAGTTTTAATTATGATAATAAAAAAAAGCTAAACTAAATGTTCGTTTAAGGGATGGTTAAAATTCTGGTGCATCCACGTGGTAGACTATAATATGCACACAGGTGTATAAAATGATGTTTTCAGATATATAATGGCACAGGAGAAAATGCTCCTGGTACCATGTTAAACAGACAGTTTACAAAAGCCTAGATTCAGTGCATATAATACAATTTCATTTATATACATACCCACACACACACACACGTGTGGGGAAGAGGAAACATACCAAAATATCAACAGTGGTATTGGATTCTGAGTTTTTAAAAAAATGTCCTTATTTATACTTTACTGTATTTTATGATGTTCTGTCATGAAATGTATTAGATCGAACCATATGAAGTTTTGCGGGTAAAATAATGGTCAAATATTGGCACTTTCTTATACTTCTAACTTATTATTATTTCATCATCGGGGAAAAAAAAACCTTAAAAACAAAAAGCTACATAGGTAGGATTAGGAAAATGTACCACTGAAAACGTACTGCATATTTGGAAGACTCAATGAGCATAAAAGAGACACAGAAGAAAAGAATAAATGAATAGTAAATTACGTAAGGCTCAAAGGGTCTGGTATATGGTATATGCATCGTATCTGCTACAGATATACTTAACCTGATTATAGTAGGCTCAAAATCACGCTCTGCTGATAGAATTGGATGTAAGATCACAAGCAGCATTCTGAAGGTCTCGATGAGACATTGTTACTCTTCTAGAAAACCTTCTCAGTTGCATTCCCTGACATTCCAGCCTTAAGATGCAATTAGTCCCTCAAATTGCTGGCAGTTGACTGTAAATATTTCTTCAACTGACAATTTTTTGGTCAAATGTTATGATTAATATATAACAAAGTACTTTCTTTAAACAAGAGGTGAATAGCCAAGACACAAAACAAACCAGATTGAGGCATGTTGCTAACTGATGCATGGATTTTTATTGCTTTCTACAGCTTTTTTTTGGTGTTTTTTTCGATGGTAGAGCCATGTATTTTATTATGAGCAAGAGAATTGCCATTTCCCTTTCCAGTCTTAATAATTAAATAAAGAGCTCAACAGTTTAAGTTCTGGGACAGTAAGTTCTCACACACTGTCGTCACCACACCACAGAGGGATGACCAGCTCTGCCAGGGCCCTCAAGTGGTGAAAACCTCCTAAGACATAAAAAGCATATTGAATCTGGGAAGTAATAGTTTTTAGTAGGGCAACCATCACGGAGTTAAGTTTCTTTAAGGTGACAAAAAAAAAAAACCACAAAAAACAACGAGATGGAAAACTTGGGTCTGAGATCAAAAGGTTCCTGGAACACTAATCTTGCTGGGTTGGGTTGGTATTAAGGCATTGATTCAAAAAGAGAAAATAAAGTACCAAATATCACAGACTTTATTTTTTTCATAAATATTATCTCTTCTAACTTCTTTGTCTCTTCATCCACAACTTGTATGAACACACATACCTACACATTCACACACACACACACTCACACTCTCCTGTTGTCTTCTCTTTCACCTCTAAATTCTGTCACACAATTATTGCTTTGGAGACCTCACCCATTTGTAAGAGACCCTAAGTACCTCATTAACATTTCCAAAAGATTAGCAGTCATTAAGAAAAGGACTGAAATTGGATAAGATTTTTTAAACTTCTGGAACTGTTGGCTATTTGCAGAAACAACTGTAAAACTTATAATAGGTTAGAATTAAATTCCACTATCATCATAGACATCAAACTCCACATATAAAGATTCCTAAAGTAGTCTATTAAACGTATAACACACTCGTTTTGTTTTGAATAAAAGAGCCAACATTTTAACATTTAAAAATGTTAAAGTTTAAATTATTTCATATAATTCTTACATTATTTATTTTCTGATTACTAAAGCCATATAATGTTATTCTAGAAATAAACACTGAAAAATTCAGCGTTTAAGTAAAAAGTAAAAGTTCCCCCAAACCCCACTGTGTCAAGAGATAACCATCTGGTTTCTATTTCTCCAATTAGTCTTCCTATACATACAGTTGCTTTCTCTCTCTCCCTTTTCTTTCCCTCTTTGAAATATGTATATTGGTGTCTCTTTATAATAGTATCTAAATTCTTAGACTTACATACACAAGAAACAAGCTGAATGAGAAAGCTCTAGAGAGATAACCAAAAAGCAGCAAACTACAAGGGCATTTAGTGGTCTGATAATAAGGCTCTGTCGGTTGGGCCAGGCTGTTCCCAACTATCTATATATTACCTTTAGAAAGTTTCTGGAAAATATATTTAGTTAAAGAAAGTTAAGGTAATAAGCCAAACTAAACAAAATATCACAAATTCAAAACAAGATCATTGAGGTTTTAGCATCCGGACGGTTCCCGTATTTTTCAATAACATGTAAGGTTTAAAGACTATATCAAAGTATTGGAGACTGTTCTAGCCCCTCCGGGCTGCTGGCTTTAGCAAGTGAGTGCCCCTTTAGTGAGTGCTGCATTCCTTAAGTCAGCCCGCCCCCGAAACAAAGCACAATAGCAAGGTTTCAACGACTGAGATAACACTTCCCATCCAAAAGGTGAACAACAACATCTGCTGAAAAACCAAATAAACTGCAGTAATGGGTTCAGCCAACAGGCCTAGAGGATTTCAGAGACGTAGTCCTTGCTTCTCAAAATAAAAACCACAACAGAACAATTGTTTCAATCCAACGCTCTGCGTTCTGAACTCTCTTTAGATTCATTAGCGAGAAGACCGGCCAAGCTCATTAACAGAGAAACGCTGGACTCCGAACAGCCCGGCCCGTGTTTGCTGTGTCCTCCCAAACTCGAGGGCTCTCCAGCGAGGACACTGAGAACCTGCTGGGGCTGCGGACTGCCGGGATTTCTTTACTCACAGCATTTCTAAGATTTATTTTTAAACTGCATTTTAAAGATTAGACTCCAAGGATCTTTTCAAAGGTTTTTTGTTTGTTTTTGTTTTTTTTTTACTGAAAAATTGGTCCTTATTTATTCTCCTTGTGTACCTCCAGTCGCCAGTTACCTTTTATAGCTAACATTTTACGGCCCAATGTCTCTGGAATCTGTGACTTACTCAGATGCGTTACTGGATAACTCTGATTAGCCTGTCAAACCCTCCAGAGCATGTGGACACTCGGGCATTTTAAGTTATGTTCCAAGGAGGTGGAAAGACAAAAATTCTTCTTTTTTTTTTTTTTCCCTTTCTGACACGGGATTCCTCCACCCACCCAATCCCCCTAAATCTCCTGGGCCTGCCAAAGGCCTGACTTTCCCATCTCTGCAACAGCGGGTGAAGTTTGGAGGGAGGAAGGCCCAGCAGATGAAGGCCTCTGTTCAACAAATATTTGCTCACCCCTCTAGCGGGAGGGATACCGTTTGCTGCACGCTGCCTGCCCTGAGTAACACTTGGAGCCCTTCGGGAAGCTTGTTCAGCTGGTGGCCAATAATTAGACACCTACTATCAAGGTAAATATAAAGTCCAAACCCACAGAGCATTACGGAAAACCGAACGAATTTACCAAACTCCCCACTTCACACGAAAACCAACATGAGTTCCCCGAAACAGAATCTGCGTGAAACTTCCAAAAAAACTTACACTCGCCTGCCTTGCTGGACGGTCTTAATCCATTCATCTTAAATTCTAAAACTACCTGACATAAGGCAACGTTTCCCTGAAGTTTTGCCCACTCAGACTACTGAGTCTGCGATTTTCGCCCAAGCGTTTCTGGCCGCCTGAATCCCGGTCCCACTCCCACTCCCAAGAATCCCCTCCCGTCGTCCAACCCGCATCTCAGAACCCCGGGATACACACTTGCGAAACTGAAAAGACGAAAGGAAGACCTCCGAGTTGTGTGGTCCGCGCGGCTCCGCTCTCTCCCCAGGACAGGCCAGGCGTCTAGAGCCGGGGCGGGGGACGCAGCAGGGGGTGGCCAGGGGCGGCAGGGGACGGGCGGGGGTAGGAGCCCGCCTAAGCTAGCTCCCCGAAGCCTTCTGCCCCCGGAGAGCGCGTACGAGCGAGGGCTGGGGCGCGGCCAGGTTGCGCGGGCGTCAAGTTCCCGTTTCCATTTTTTCCTTCGGTAGTGAAATCACAGCTGCTTTTCCAAACCCCTAGGAGAATCCCAGGCGCTCGGCTGCTCTGGCCCGTTTCGGGGGCGAGAGCGGCGCCCTGAGCCGTAGGTCGGGCGTGCAGGAAAGCCCTGGCCCTCGGGGGCGAGCCGCTGGCGACCGCGGGTGCGGGGCGCGGAGGGCGCGCGCGGAGACCCGGGCCCGGCGGGCGGGCGCGCTGCAGACCGCACAGGGGGCTGGTCGGCCAGACGCACGGCGCTCTCGGGCGGGGCCCTGCCCTTCTCCCCCCCGGTTTCCCTTTCCCTCCTCCGCTTCACCGCCCGCAGCCGGGGGCCGAGCCGCCGCGGGCACTGGCGGCGATCTGCGCCCTAATCCCGGCCCTGACCCCCCGGCGGCGGGCGCGCGCGGCCGGGCGGAGACGGCGCGGCGCGGGGGGGCCGTGGGAACCGGGACCTCGGGGACCCCACGCAGCGGCTGTCAGCTCAAAGGGTGGACACGCCCACGAAGGCGCCGGACCCGGCAGCGACCCCCGCCCTCCGGGCCCCCCCCCGCGCCGAGGGGCGACACACGCGCCGACGCCAGCCGCGGCCCTCGGCGCCGGCCGGGCAGCGCGCGCCCGGGGCTGGGCACCTGAGGGCGGGGACTCGCGCTCCCAGCAGAGCGGCGCCCCCCGCCCGAGGCCGCGCGGCGGGCTGCGGACATCCCCCCACGCTGGGGAGGGCGCCGACCCGAGCCGCGTCCGGGCTGGAGAAGTTGGGGGGCGAGCGCGGGAAGCTGGGGGCGAGGCGCCGTGGGAGCAGACCGGATGGGCGGTGGGAGTCAGGAGGGGCGAGGGACGCCGGGACTTACCGAGCGGCTCCCTCATGCTGCCCCGCGCCGCCGCCGCCGCCGCCGCTCCGGCCGGCCGGGGACCAGCGCGACCCGCCCCGCTCGCAGCCGCCGCGGCCGAGCATGCCCGGAGCCGCCGCCACCGCCCCGCCCAGCCCGGCCGCCCCGCCCATCGCCCCCCGCCCAGCCCCCCGCGCTCCGCCCCCCGCCCCGCCCCGCCCGCCAGGCGGCCTCCGGGCTCTGGTCTCCGGCCGGAGGGCGGCACCCGAGCGGCGGACGCAGAGCCGAGGGCGCAGGCCTCCTCCCGCCCCGCCGAAGCCACAGGTGAGCGGGCCACCCTTCCCTCTCTTTCCTGTCCCTTGGGTTTGGGCTGCTTCAACCCTGTGCGAATGTACACACACACACACACACACACACACACACACACACACACAAATACACAGAGCCACACAGAGATGCACACAGACATATTCACACACAGATGCACACAGACACACACACAGATGCACACAGGTGCACACATTTACGCTCATATACAGCCACACACAGATGCACACAGACACACTCATACACACACACTTTCACAAAAACGTGCACGCAGGAAAGGCGCGAAGAGCAGAAGACAGCTGACAACAGCTTAGTGCTTGGGATCGCCTTCTTTAAAAGCAGGCACCCGCGAGTCTTCGCTGGAGGCTGCAAGAGCCCTTACAGGTCAGCTGCTCCGTCCCGGCTCCTGTCTCTGACAGATGAGGAAACTGAAGCCAGGAGGAGGTGGAGCTCAGCGGGATGAGCATTCACCTGCTTCCAGCCCCTCCACCTCTCTCGAAGCAGTGATCAGGCTGTTGCCGGTTCTGTGGCGGCAAAAGTCCTTGCGCTTTGGAGGGCAGAGAAAAGACAAAGTGTTCAACTTTGCTGATGAGTCACAGAGAGGGAGAGGGTATTGGCGAAGTCAATTTCCCTGAGGCAAAGATGGGTGGGCGGAGCAGCCTGGGATCCCTGCAGAACGAATTTTTAGAGAAAAGTTCAGCCCCACTATGGATTTCGGGCTGTGCTCGTTGCCATCATACCAATAATATCTGAAGTCGTTTGTACTCTCACCGCGGGCAGCCCCCGTCTGAGCCCTTCAACTGCATTATTTTCTTTTAATCCTCACCATCGTCCTTTGAGATGGTGGGTCTTGGGGAGACACCACAGTTAGCAAATCGCAGAATCTGGCCCAAGACTCTCATTCTGAACCCTAATCACAAGGAGTGTGCGGTCTAAGAGAGAAAAAAAAAAAAAAAGCCAAACACACCAGTGCTGGGAAAGAAAGAGAATATGATCAAGGGCTGTGTCGTGCGCTATCCATAGTGCATCCGAGGAAACCAGGACCGGGAGATGGAAGCAGACTGCATGATCAGACTGCTCAAGGGGCAGACGGCTTGGGTCCTGATCTTGGGCGCTTCTGCCACTTTCTAGATGTGGGACTTCACTTCCGTGGGCCTCAATTTCTTGTCTGTTGAGATGGAGACAGCGGCAGTGCTCACCTCATAGGGCAGCCATGAGAGTTAAGTGAGATCATGCCTTTTCAGCACTCAGCGTACTGCTGGCACATGGCAAGAATGCAGAAATGTTAGCTCCTCCCACTGACACCTGTCCTAATAGTGCTCTGTGGGAAGGCTTTGCGGGGAGCACCCTGAAGGCCTGGTAGGTTGCACTTAGGCAAAGAGGAAGGCGATCATCTCCGCGCTGGGAAAATAAGATGAGAAAAAAGCAAAGAAAATAAAACGCAGAGGCTTTTCTGGGAAATCGCAGTTTTATACAGCGGTGACATTACTTCTTGTTATAAAAGCATCTCTCAGGGATAGACGGCTTCAATGGCACACCACTCCCGTCTGTCCTCAGTTTGTCAACACCATGAAATAACTTTTTTGGGGTGTGGAACATCTACACGTGCCCAGCAGTACACATATGCACACACACGAAGCCAAATGTTTCTGCAAGATCATTTATCAACCAACGCATTGAGATCAGGACACGGTTCCCCATATTATTATTATATTGATATTAATAATATTAATATTATATTATATATAATATAATATAATATTATATTATATTATTATTATATTGTCGGGTTTCTGGGTCAACCCCATGGAAACTTCCTAATGTAGCTGAAATGCTGTGTAGTTGCAGCAGAAGACAACACTGAAGCAGTGGGAGAAACAAGCTCAACCAACCCACATAAAGCTGCTTCAGAAAGAAACGGTTGGAGCAGAAAGGTAGGGTAAAGGCAGCTTTCATTAGAGGGAGGTACCGAGACTGCGATATTGGAGATGCCGGAGAAGATGACTTCACGATTTCCAAGATTCCTGTGGTTTCCTGACACTGCCTGTTTATCATGACAACCTCGTTCAGAATGTTTGCCTTCCCTCTTTCTTCAGCACGGATACATCACTGGCCCTGCTCTAATCACGGCCATGACTAAGGCCGTTTCAGATGAACAAGCAGAATGAAAAAATGAGGATGGGGCAGGGGGAAGCAAGGAAGAAGGTGGGAGACTTTTCTGCAGATTTGGGGATACCGTTGTGAAGAGGGAGGAGGGCAAGTTAGAAAAGGCACATGAGTATGAGGGGTGGGTGTCTGAATTATAAACGGAAGAAAACAGAGGTGAACGGGAGCATGGTGTTTCCCCCAATGAAGGTAAAGGTTGGGGAGGAAAATCCATTGTGCCCATTTCCCACACTGGTCACCAGTACATAGACCAGGGGTGGTGGACAGATGTGCGAACCAGCTGTGTATACATGTGCGTATATGTGGTCTTTTGCCTTTTATATATACACGCACGTATACGTGTATACATATGTTTATTATTGTTTTTAGAAAAAAAAGGCAGGTCTCTGTAACTCAGAAAGCACCTGCATAGGTTTTATTTTGACCGCAAGGAGAACCCCTTTCCTTCCCCCCACCACCTCCCACTCTCAGTTTGGTGTAACTTCACTCCCTCTCTCTCATCTACTTGATTTTGGGAGATTTAAACACAGGAAAAAAAAAAAAAAATCTATCTACTGCTTATGCAATTGTGAGAAAACAAAAAATGTGGTTTAAAGCAACCCTGAGTGGGACCCTGTGCCAGGATCCAGCCCCGGATGCCCGCGTGTCTCCGCCTCTCTCCGAGTCCTGGAGAAGGGATTTCACAGACTCAGGAAGGAACTGGATTATTGAGTCATCAGGGCAGATGTGCGATGACCAGAGAGAGAATGCTTAACGGCCTTCTTAAGGAAAAAAATAACAAAAAGGACAAAACCCTTGTTCCTTTGACTTGCTGCTTTTATAAGGACCTAGAAACCCGCCCCCCGCCCCCCGTCCTTGCTTTAGGGCCTGGGTGATGACGTACCACAGGGTTTCTTTTAACTTACTATTTTTTGATGTTTTTCTCAGTCTGTAAAAACACTACCAGTTCTCATTTTCTAAAAAGATTAATGTTCTCGATAAGATCTTGAAGTCCCTCTTGTTGGCTTGTTCTAGAAAGTCAGACAATAATAGTTACACAAAAACTAGAAAGGGTTTTATAGCAACAGGTGCTAAGAAAACTTGTTTTTAGACCTCGACATACTTTCTATTAATTCAGATGCTCTGCTGCATTATTAGTTTTAACCAAGAACTGCATTATTAGTTTTAACCAAGAACTAGAAATCTGTTTTCCCAAGTGTACTCCCTGGGCCACTGACTTCCGGATCAACTGGGGGGTTTGCCTGAAAGCCAGATTCCTGGGCCTCATTGGACACAATCAGAATTTCCAGTTGCTACAGTTGAAAGCCTGGAACCGGTACTTTCAGTGAATGCCCAGATAATTCGCATACACTGGAAAGTTTGAGAAGCAGGGAGAGAGCACGAGAAGCAGAACCAGTGCGTCGAGGGCCCAACGGAATGATTGGCACGTAATAAACATTCTCAGAACAACAGCCATCGTCATCATTACGTGATGCTGGCGGACGCCCTGGGGGAGTAAAGTGCATTAGGCGTCTGTTAACTGCGGACTTAGAAGACTGGGCACCACCCCCAACAGAAATTCTACAACCCTGGGGATTGAGAGAAAGGCTGACAAATGTATTTCACTCTAAGGAGATTGGATCTGCATGGTTATTGCAAGAGAAAACTCATTTTTCATTGTTTGCTCTTTGCCCACTTTCTCCTCCATCAGGCCACGCACTTTTGGGAAAGCCTCTCGGCCTCCCTCCTGAGCCCTGCCACCTGCCACTGGAGCAGAGGTGCAGTTCGTTCCAAGCATCCCCCTGCCTGCGGTCTACAAGTCTTTGCCAGATTCATAAGGAAAACCCAATTTTCCTGTCCTCCGGGGAATGACAGTGGCTGGCTTGGGAGCACCTGGGACACGGGAGATACAGATGTGGCTTTAGGAGGACAGTGACGTAGGCCAGCACCGCAGTGTCCAGACACAGACACAGGCACAGGCACTCTGGCCTCCTCGCCCGACATCTCACACCAGCTGATCGAGAAGCAACCAAAACTGAGTATTTTCTTTAACCCTGTGTGACTTTTAATTTAAAAAATGGGAGGGACTTCCCCGGCAGTCCAGTGGTTAAGACTCTGTGCTTCCACTGCAAGGGGCACGGGTTTGATCCCTGGTCAGGGAACTAAGATCCCGTAAGCCGAGTGGCATGGCCAAAATAATAAAGTAAAAAAAAAAAAAAAAAAAAGGGGAGATCCGTGAACAACTATGAAACAAGTTGGTTATCAACATTAATTGCAAAAAAAAAAAAAAAAAGCTTCCATCGGGGGAGAGAATAAGATATCAGACTTTTATTGAGTAGGTGATGGCTAGCATACAAAAAGGACACCAAGGTGGGGAGAGGCAAGACCTTCCTTTCATTTCATGTTCGTTGTGTGCCAGGCACTTGGCTAGGCCTTGACTTAAGCTCTTCCATGGATTCATTACCAGGGTTGGATGATTTTGAAGGAGTGATTCAAGTCAAGTGCTGGAGAGACTATAAATCCCCCATATAAGAAAGCTTTCCACATCTTTGCTTGTTTGCCTTTATAAAACTCCCACAGCATTTGGCTTAAGCTGCTAGGCTAGTGTTTATCATGATATACCTGGATTTGCTGTATCAGCATACATATTTAGTTCAGCTACTGGATTCTGAGTTCCTGATGGAAGGGATTGGTTCATCCCTGTCCTACCTGTGTTTTCTTAGGTCCCATATTTATCTATTTGTCATCCATTAGTCACAGGGCCAAAGCAGTGGCCTCCGTTGTTTATAACTCTTCTGTGATCTGGAGTCCATACTGTAAACCACCCCCTTATCTAACCCTCACACGGCAAGCCAATGTTTTCCATGCCCTAAATCAACCCAGACAACAAGGACAGCCCTGATGCCCCAGAGCCCACCAGAGTTATTCCAACCAGCCAATCCCAAGCTGTTTCCCAGCCCCGCCTTGCCTTACCCACAGAGACCCCAGTAAAAGCTGTGGCCTCTGCTTTCCCATCACTCCTTTCTGGACCCCGGCAGACACTGGTGCTTCCCCCCATGGCCCTGCATGGCGTGGCATGCCTCTCCTTTCTAGGGGATCTGTGAGGGACGTTAAACTTTTCTGTCAAAGGCATTGACCTCTCTGAGTTGTCACTCACTCACCTTTATAAATTAAGACCCAAATCAATCCCTCTGTTTACCACACCCAGCACCATAGGGTTGAAGTGAATTGTTGAATATCTCTGAAGTGGAAAATGGCCACCTAAACTCCCATTGTGCAAATCCTGAGTTATAAATCCTCACCATATGAACAGGGTAAAAGCAGTGAGCAGAGAGCTGAGGGTCACTGAAGGAAAAATGACCAACACTTTCAGAAAGTGCCTAGGTTTTCTCAAATTTTTGGTCTATTGGTTTTCAGTTTGTTTTGAGTTTTACTTCTGCTATTTCCATGTTCTGTCTTAAACCCAGCCTACCGTTCCTTTGTTTATTAGTCTCTTAAGTACTCAGGTGATTGATTGATCCACTATATCAATCGATACAGATATAGGTATATCACATAGCATGCTATTTGGTGTAATCCCACAAAAATTAAATTTTCTAAAAGCAAATAATGTAAAATATGCAAATAAGAGAGTCAAGGAGAATAATTATTGGTTTGTAGGAAAGCATCTAATAGACATGAAACATAAGTCTGAGAAAAGAAAATAAATCATTAATGAAAGTCAGCTTTTCATCAGCAGTGGTTAAAAAATAACAATAAAAGTCCAAACCCAGTGTCTCATTTGGCTGGGACGACTGTTAGTAAGTTCTTGGGTAACACCTTAACTCCTGCAATGTTTCTTTTGTCACCCACTGTCCCCTGGATAAATGGAAACTTAGTCCATTGTTCGGGGTCACCACTGATAAGTCGCCCCCATCTCAGCATCTGCCTGGGCCAGAGCCTCTGTTCCCGCATGGGAACCCACAGCAAACCTCCCTTGGAGAGGATGAATTGAGTGCAGTTTTCAAGTCAGCAGGGAGCTGTATGTACTTTCTAGTTTTCTCAAACTAGTGAATGCATTAATTCTTTGTCTCAATATTTTTACAGTCTTCGCTATATAGTTCTTGATGCCTGGAATGTGTATTAGAACTTTTGCTGAAACCACCAAATACCTGAAGGTTACCATAACTAACTAGTCACAGATGTAGTATTAAATCCATTCCTATTTTTTTTCCTCTCTACACAGCATATGCTGGAGCCATAATACTATACATTCTTGGAACAGATGCTATTCATAAGCAAAACTAATATCTTTTCCAGAGAACACTGCCTGATTTGTGGTCAGGGCCCACCTGCTTATCAGTGGGCAAATCTACATATGAGGTTATGATGGATTTTATATGTGGAAAGGTTAATTTAAAATGTAGAACATTTCCTAGTTACTAATTCTCTGCTGCTAACTCAGAATAAATTGTTCCATTATAATTATTAATTTATTTTTATTTTTACTTTCCCCAGCTTTCCTAATGAACTGTAGTATGAACAGGGCACCAGCACATGGAAACAGAGATGGTGACAGAATGAGGATATGAGGACTAAATATTCTAATGTTGAAGCAATTGCTGGAGGGTAAATCTGACTTTCAGCCATTTGATGTAAAATTTTAAGGTCTTTTTTTAAATTGAAGTATAGTTGATTTACAATGTTGTGTTAGTTTCAGGTCTACAGCACAGTTATTCAGTTATGTAATACATATATATATATGTATATATATATATTCTTTTTCAGATTCTTTTCCATTATAAGTTATTATAAGATATTGAACATAGTTCCCTGTGCTATATACTAGGTCCTTGTTGTTTATCTATTTTATATATAGTAGTGTGTATATGTTAATCCTAAACTGTTAATTTATCCCCCCTGCTTTACCCTTTGATAACTGTGTTTGTTTTCTATGTCCGTGGGTCTATTTCTGTTTTGTAAATAAGTTCATTTGTATTGCTTTTGTTTTTTGTAAGAGTCCACATATAGGCGTTGTCATATGATATTTGCCTTTGTCTGGCTTACTTCACTTAGTATGATAATCTCTAGATTTTAAGGTCTTAATGCCTAGGTTTAAGGGAATACATTTAAAAGTTAAAAGACAGATAGGTTTTCTTAGATGTAGGTTTGAAACTCTAATATAAAGACAATAAGAGAGAGCCCCACAGATGCCATTACATCATTGCTTTGGGAAAACAAAATGCTCTCTTCTTTCTCATAAAGGTGTGTGACCAGAGGTTAGTATCATAAAAACTTACATGACATTTAAATTAAAGGCCATGAAACATCTTTAGTGCACAGTTAACTCCCACTGCTACTTAGTAAAGTATATTTATTGAACATTCCCATTTTCTAGGTTATGTGCTACACTTTGTATTCCATGCTATAGTAGACACTATTTTTACTAATATCTCAAAATAAGCGCATGCTTCCTGCAGAACCTACACACACAAAGGCCTCCTTCATCACACCAGATTGTAAGCTTCTAAATGACAAGATACCTGATGACAACTACCATTCACAACAGAAACCATTAAGGCTGAAAATGTCACCATCTGATTTTATTAAAGTAATGGGCCGTTTGAAAAAAAAAGAAGTGGGTAGCTGTCATTGGCTAGGAATCCAGAGTTGGGGCTCAGAAATCTGCATTTTACATAAGTTCCTTGGTTCAAATGAGCAGCAAAGTTTAAGAGCCACGGTTTGCAACATATCCTGGTATTAACTTGCTACTGACAGGTCCTCTTAGTAATGCTTCTTCACTTGCCCTGTAGATCTCGTTACCTACAAAGCCACCGGCTGCCCAGTGTGGGGAGTGAATGCGTTCACAGTGACATGTGTCCCAATTCCCCTGCTTGTCAGGCGGTGACATAACCTGAGGGTTTGGGTTGGGTCTTCAGGCTGCCATTTATTGACTGTGTGTCTTTAGGGAAATCACTTTGTTCTCTGAGCCTCAGTTTCCTTACAGGATTACAAACCACATTGTGGCTACAGGGATCAAATGAGATCTTTTATGAAAGCATTCAGAACAGAGTCAACATTCCATAAATGTTAGCTGTTATAAATGTTGAAGGCTGCGCCTTTCCTGGGGCTCACGTGAGAATGAGTGAGAGAGATGGAAACTCCTGGCCATGACACACTCTCAACAAGAGCTCCCAGTGTCTTCAAGTTCTGGGGACTAAATGTAACTGCTGAGCACAGCCCCTTATTTGTTGAGAACCAAGGGAGAAACTTCTTTCTCTTCAGGCAGACGTCATTTTAGTGCATTTTGCTTTAATGTGCTTCCCAGATATTGTGTTTTTTACAAATGGAAGGTTTGTGGCAACCCTGCGTTGAGCAAGTCTATCGGTGCCATTTTTCCAGCAGCATTTGCTGACTTCGTGTCTCTGTGTCACATTTTGATAATTCTCACAATATTTCTAAATTTTTCATTATTATGTTTATTATGGCGATCTGTGATCAGTGATCTTTGTTATTACAACTCACTGGAGGCTCAGATGATGGTTAGTATTTTTCATAATAAAATGTTTCATTAATGTATGTACATTTTTTAGACATAATGTTATTGCACACTTAAGAGACGTGTAAACGTGACTTATATATGCGTTAGGAAACGAAAAAATTTGTGTGACTTGCTTTGTTTCTATCTTCAGTTTACCGAGGTGGTCTGGAACTGAACCCACGAGATCTCTGAGTCCTGCCGGTATTCATTTGCTTGTGGTAGGAAAAACGTTACAGAGATATTAGGTGATTAACAGATTGTAGGGACTGTTCCACTTAGCCTCTTAATTGAAAGGCAAGACTGTGATTTCCTTCCTTCCTTCCTGCTCTGCAGACAAGAGAATGGTATCGCAAAGAGCATTGCATTTTTGAGTTAAAACAAAGGGTTAGAGCTTCTAAAGCTACTGAAATATCATAATGAATTTAGTTAAAAGACTGTGCAAGGCAGGATACTTAGAGCTACCTTGATTCTGCCAGGGATCCCAGATACCACAAGATCCCAAGAGAACGCTTTAATGAGAGGACTCTTACCTACTGTAAAATGTAAAGGAAGGCTCAGAGCTTAATCTGAGCATATGGCTCTGTGTGTGTGTGTGTGTGTGTGTGTGTGTGTGTGTGTGTGTATGTGTGTGTGTGTGTGTGTGAGAGAGAGAGAGAGAGAGAAAGAGAGAGAGAAGAGGGCAGTAAAAGAACTAGCTTTCAGAATTTAGAAAAGTAGTTTTAACCCAATGACGACAGAATGGAGAAACGTGTTAGAAATCTTGACAAAAATACTGTGGACAAAATAGCTCTCTGAGTCTAAATCAAGTGTACTCTGAAGCATCCCTGATGGGGGTCAATTTGCATGACTCTTCTTTTGCATATTACCACATAGTGTACCTGTGGCTAGGACATTACTGCACTGACCTTTCACCCTTTTATTCCAAATTCAGTGGGAGGGCACCAAGCAGGCAACTGGCCAAGATGAACATAATGTGACCATATTATAAACTCACTGAGGGAATTCCCGGGCTGTCCAGTGGTTAGGACTCCACTCTGTCACTGCCGAGGGCCCGGGTTCAATCCCTGGTTGGGGAACTAAGGTCCCAGAAGCCGCTCAGCGCAGCCAAAAAAAAAGGGAAAGAAAAAACTCACTGAAAGTTTCGGCAATTTCAAGTTTAAGTCCTCTTTGTGTGTCTTGAGCCAGATTCTCTGGCCTGGACATTCAGAAGAGCCAGCCTGGCTATCTGGCCTGGCTTTTAAACGTTCCCAGGTGGATCGTGTCTCACGTCACGTGTGAGTGCGTCATAGCAGGGGTAGTGCTGATGGACACAGCTCTGGATCCACCCGGACACACAACGGCAGCGATTTCCGGAGATCTGCAGCTGCCATGATCCCCACAGGGGAGAGGAATCCAGAAAGGGCAGAAGGCATGACAATCCTCGCAATCCTCAGAACAGGGTTGTGGTGGGAGGTGACAGGGCAGATGTTAGCTCTGTCAACCCCCCCGGTCCCTGTCCTGTATCCATCCCGTCCCAACACACCATGCTTTCAATACTTGCTGAGTCTTAGGAGGCTGACTCCCTTTTTTCCATTTCCCACATCCAACTAATTTTTAAAGGCTTTACTTATTTTATTTAAATCTGGATTTCACAAGCAGGAAATCTCTATAGACTTCTAGGAGCCATCTTCTTCCTTGGGGCAAAAGGCCCTGGAATCCAGAGTGGACTGGGTCGGGGTGGTCCTCCTCCCTGAAGGAAATAAATGGGCTTTGGGGATGGAGGATCCAGTGCGATCATAGTTCCCGCCGATACCAAGAAAAAGCCCACAAAACAGACTGTTACATCTGCTTTCAATCTGCTTTTAGTAGGATTCCTTAGGAATAATGTCCTCTCCTCATTAAACCCATTAGCCTGGTGACATTTCACACAGTTTTATCCCAGCTCCAGGCAATGGCCTCATTGATCCAATCTTCCTGTCAGCAGCAGTGACACTGGGTAATTGTTATATAATAAGTGACTAAGGAGAGAAGGTGCCCAAGGTTTGCTCTGACTTTGGTGGATTTCGAAGCAAAGCTGGACCCTTAACCCACTCTAAAGAAAAAAAAAAGAAAAAACAAAAAAAACAAAAACAAAAAAGAACTTACATTTATTCCAGAGAAAAATTCTTGCATCCAATGAAGCCAATGTCACGTCAGAAACGCCAAATGCCAAACACTGGCAGATGCCAACCTGCCAGAACCGTGCCATCAGATTATGCGGCAGCACAGTGGAAAAAGCCAGAGCGAGTGGGAAGGGAAAAGTGCACTCGAAATGAGGGCAGTTTGTCTTTGTTTCGCTAGTATCTGCTAAAGGGGGAAGACATCGCTTGGAAGAATTAGAGGAGAAAGCAAAGAGCTGTCACGCCTCCGTTTGCCCAGCCTGCCTCTCCTGCATCCTCATTTCATGAGAACACGCACTTCCCAGAGCTGTCATTTGTTCTGAATCTTCTCCACTGAGATGACAATTGGAGTTAGCCTGATGCTTCCTGGGGCAAACGTGTTTTCACTTCTAATTTAGCAATATGGTTCACGCAGGCACTTTTTGAGCACTGGGTACCCACCCAGAAATCTGACAGAGTGATTTCTTTCTAGAGTTCGCACGCCTGTGTTTGCATTTTATCAGAATAGCTACACTGCCCAGGCGGGCCTTGATGGCAGAAACCACAGCTGGGGCTGAGTTTCAAAGTCAGGTCCTCCAAGACTGTGGAGCTCACTCCACCAGACAGAGAAGCAGGGCTGCCTGTTTCAGCAAGGGACAGCATCCCAGCACTGCCCGGTCATCCCTTCTCTAATTATGCAGCGGGGCTGTGAAGGGCCATCTCTGCGGGGTTAGGACAACAGAAGGACACACGTGTAACCCTGGGGAGCGTGGCCTTGCTAATCATTAGTCTAATTGAACTCTGGTGTGATGGGACCGACAGGCGCCTGCCAGCCTCAACTTCCCAGGAATCAAAGTCAGCCTGAGAGCAAAGCCATCATGCTTGTCGAGGATGGAAGGAAACAAAAGATGCACTATAAGCTGGCGAGTCCAGCTGCGAAGGCTGAATTGCTCGGGCCCATGTTTTATTCATTTGAGAAGGGTTTCTCGGGGAGAGAAGAAGGGACATTCCCCAGCAGAACTCACTTGCCCAGAATGGCAGGCAGAAAAATGGACATGTATGTGATTGAATTTGGGAAAATGGAAGAAGACATTTGGAATTGCAGAATATTAACCACGCTGCTGCAAGGCACCTGGACTGGTCCAGCGCCACCTGCCTTCAGAGTGAGAGCTCCCGGTGTTCTCTGCAGCAAGGTGACACACAGGTGTGGGCAGAAGACGGTACCTGGAACTGAGGTGTCTACACCCTTGGCAAGGAATTGAACAAAGAAATGTACTTTTCCATGCTTTTTTTTTTTTTTTTTTTTTTTTTACCATTTTTAAGTATACAGTTCAGTGGCAGTAAATATCAATACATTCACCATGTTGTACCATCACCACTATCCATTTCCAGAACTTTTTCATCAATGCTAATAGAAATTCTACCTATTAAACAGTATGCCCTCATTCCTCCTCCCTTCAGCCCCTGGTAACCGCTCTTCTATTTTCTGTCTATAAATTTCCCTATTTTACGTACCTCATAGAAGTGGAATCATATACTATTTCTCATTTTGTGTCTGGCTTATTTCACTTAGCATAATGTCCTCAAGGTTCATCCATGTTGCAGCATGAGTCAGAATGTCCTTCCTTTCTATGGCTGAATAATATTCCATTGTACGTATATATCACATCTTGTTTATCCATTTGTCTGTTGATCAATGGATGCTTGTGTTGTTTCCACCTTCTGGCAATTGTGAATAATGCTGCTGTGAACATTGGTGAAGAAATATCTGTTTGAGACCCTGCTTTCAATTCTTTTGGGTATGTACCTAGGAGTGGAATTAAAGATCATACAGTAACTCTATGTTTAACTTTTTGAGGAACTGCCAAACTATTTTTTACACTAGCTGCACCATTTTACATCCCACTAGCAATAGATGATGGTTCTAATTTCTACACATCCTTGCCAACACTTGTTATTTTTTTTTATGATTGGTCTTTTTTAAAAATAAATTTAATTAATTAATTAATTAATTTATTTATTTATTTATTTTTGGCTGTGTTGGGTCTTTGTTGCTGCATGTGGGCTTTCTTTAGTTGAGGCAAGCGGGCCTACTCTTCGTTGCGGTGCGCGGGCTTCTCATTGCCACAGCCCCTCTCATTGCGGAGCACGGGCTCTAGGTGTGGGGGCTTCAGTAGTTGTGGCACACAGTCTCAGTAGTTGTGGCTCATGGGCTCTAGAGCGCAAGCTCAGTAGCTGTGGTGCACGGGCTTAGTTGCTCGGCGGCATGTGAATTTTTCCCAGACCAGGGCTTGAACCCGTGTCCCCTGCATTGGCAGGCGGATTCTTGACCACTGTGCCACCAGGGAAGCCCATGTAATTTTTTATTTTCTTTTTAAAAAATAACCATCCTAATGGGAGTGTGTTGTGGTATCTCATTGTGGTTTTGATTTGCATTCCATGTTCTTAATAATTTAGTCACTAAGGACAGGTATGGCTTACCCTTTGAAATTCCAGTAGCTCACCCTGGTCAACCAAACAGGGTGTGTATGAAAGCCTATTTCCTGACAAGTCTCAGAGCTGCTCTGGAGGGGTTTCACCTTGTAACCCTCACAACTGCATAGCACACAGAGACTGATGGCGATTGTAGGAAGGCAGACTGGATCAGGAAAGGCACTCTGTGCTCCTGGGCCAGATGGCGGTCTTTCTCTATCTTTCTTTTTCTTTCTTTCTTCCTTCCTTCCTTCCTTTCTTTCTTTTCCTTCCTTTCTTTCTATCTTTCTTTCTTTCTTTCTTTCTTTCTTTCTTTCTTTCTTTCTTTCTTTCTTTCTTTCTTTCTTCTTTCTCTCTCTCTTTCTTTCTTTTTCTTTCTTTCTCCTTCCCTCCCTCCCTCCCTTCCTCCCTTCCTTCCTTCTTTCTCTCGCTCTTTCTTCCTTCCCTCTCGTCCTTCCTTTCCTTCCTCCCTCCCTCCCTCCCTTCCTTCTTTCTCTTGCTCTTTCTTCCTTCCCTCCCTCCCTCCTTCCCTCTCTTCCTCCCTTCCTTCCTTCCTCCCTCCCTCCCTTCCTTCCTTCTTTCTCTCGCTCTTTCTTCCTTCCCTCCCTCCCTCCTTCCCTCTCTTCCTTCCTTCCTTCCCTCCCTTCCTCCCTTCCTTCCTTCTTTCTCTCGCTCTTTCTTCCTTCCCTCCCTCCCTCCTTCCCTCTCTTCCTTCCTTCCTTCCCTCCCTCCCTCCCTCCCTTCCTTCTTTCTCTCGCTCTTTCTTCCTTCCCTCTCTTCTTCCTTTCCTTCCTCCCTCCTTCCCTCTCTTCCTTCCTTCCTTCCTTCCCTCCCTTCCTCCCTTCCTTCCTTCTTTCTCTCGCTCTTTGTTCCTTCCCTCCTCCCTCCTTCCCTCTCTTCCTTCCTTTCCTTCCTCCCTCCCTCCCTCCCTTCCTTCTTTCTCTCGCTCTTTCTTCCTTCCCTCCCTCCCTCCTTCCCTCTCTTCCTTCCTTCCTTCCCTCCCTCCCTCCCTTCCTTCCTTCTTTCTCTCACTCTTTCTTCCTTCCCTCTCTTCCTTCCTTTCCTTA